>NC_089769.1:8664583-8964583 GCF_040412425.1 Macrobrachium rosenbergii | reverse complement strand
TTTTACCATTGAATACTGTTTACCTGCATGATGGTATATTGTTAAACAATTAGAGGCAAGTGATCTTGACTTACAAGCTTTACCACAAGACCCTGTGTTTGGCACTCATATATTGGAGAGTTACCATCTTTAGTCTTCTGTGGTGCCATGACGTCACCCAACTCAGTACGTTGGACTTGACATTGTGTATTACCTGAATTAGAAAAAGACCGATCTCTCTTGAAAAGTCAGTGCTAAGGTGGCTTTTCACACATGGGTCACCCAACTGTTGTGTTATGCCACTGTGTGCCACTGTTTGCATAGTAAAGACTGGTTACCCCAAAGCCTCCCTTTATAAGATTAAAAAGACAAAACTGTTTTTTTTTCTGTATTTTCTATCATTTTAGATGGCTTTGGTCACTAATATTTCATTTTCTTAATTATGAAGAATCTAATATTAAGTGGATTAAGTATTTTAGTTACAAGACCTTAGAATATTATAGGTGCATAGTTCAATGGAAGTGTCCTACAGTTAAGAAGTTCTCAACAAGGAGATTGAATTTTTGCCTCTGAATAACCCTTTCTTGTAACACTGTGATCAGATTTAACAAAATCATCAAAAGTCTTTAAGTCATCAGAGCTGATGCAATTTCAAAGGGCCATCACGACAGATTTTGCAATGTTGTTTTCAGAACTTGTTACTGTACTTTAACTTACAAGTAGCACCCAAAGTTGATAGTTCATGTTGAAAAAGAATAATTCATGACAAGAGTTATAAGTGGAATAGAAGACTTTTCAGTAATGAGTACTAATATCTGAGAAAAATTAGCACCATGATTACTAGCAAGAGAGACTTTTGAATGTAATGGAAATTTCATGGGATAGAAAGTTGGAGAAAATAGATTCTTTTTAGTGATGTTCAAGAGATTCAAGTCAAGAGAATGATTCACTCGACTGCTGGATCAGTTCAGGCAATAGAAAGGTTTCACATCGACCGTAAATGGAAAGAGCAGAGATTCAATGCCTGTTTTAGCAGGCCATACACGTAAAGGACTGATTTTGCCGAGATTGGCATGAACCGGCCAATCTTTATCGCGTATGGGGGGGTAAATAGTCTTGGGAGCACGTGACCTTGCAGACCCCATCCAACAAACCCTCCTTTCACGCCATGTTCCCTTCACTGCTGTACCAGCACCACCTCCTGGGGCCCCCAGATTGCTGCTTCCCGTGGCCCTCTCCTTATTCTTCCCTAGCCAGCTGCTTCGGAAATCGATGAGTCAGTATCCTGCACTTCTCTCTCTCTCGCTAGAGCGAGGATTTATGAACAGGGCGAGGAATGTTGAAGACGAACGCAATCGCCCGCATTGTTTGCTGACACATTGTGTTACTGTCATAGGCAACGGGGGTGGCGTGGACGGAGGAACACAAAGGAAAAGATTCCTTAGTATGCGGGAAAGGAAAAATTCGCCATTCTCATGTGTACATGTCATTTAGAGCGAGTGTTGATCGCATGCTTTTTTATGCTTTGTGGAGCATTGTATCCGTCCCTTGCGTGTTGAACCTGTATTTCTTTGCAATCGCTTTTAGTTTTCTGTAAAAGAAAACCATTGAGATAGCTATTTGTCTGTCCGTCCGCACTTTCTCTGTCCGCCCTCAGATCTTAAAAACTACTGAGGCTAGAGGCCTGCAAATTGGTGTGTTAATCGTTCGCCCTCCAATCATCAAACATACCAAATTTCAGCTCCCTAGCTCAGTAGTTTTTATTTTATTTAAGGCTAGAGTTAGCCATGATCGTGCGTCTGGCACCGCTATTGGAGCCAACAACACAGGCCACCACCGGGCCATGACTGAAAGTTTCATGGGCCTTGGCTGAGAGTTTCATATAGCATTATACGCTGTACAGAAAACTCGATTGAGCCAAAGAAACTTCGGCGCATTTTTTACTTGTTTGATTTGTGTCTAGTCTAGTCAGGCCCTATGAATGATTTAGCTTTTTATCATTGATTTTGTAATAAGTCATTGTATCGCTTTACTTTTAAATGTACGTTGAAACATTATAGTGCATTGTATTAGAGAAACATACATATGCTGTAGAACCCTCTTTGCCACGACTGCGACAATGAAACATTCATCGGTTGCGAAAAGGTTACCTTAAGTTTACAAGTGTATTGAACATTGCGAATTGATAACCCAAATACAAGCTGTCTCGCCTTAAAGTTTTTGTGAAACAAACAGGAACGTACATCCATGCAGTCATAATTTATTATATATATATATGAATATTTTTTCTCTCTATATTTTTTTTTCTTTTAGCAAATATTTATTTATTTAGGTGTCAGCAACCTCTCTTGTGGTTAGTCAGATTGATATAAGCTGATCAGTCATTCAGTCGAGAATGGTGGTAATGTCAGTAAACATTCTATACTCTACATGAAGAGTTCAGTACTGCTAAAATCTGTTAACATAGTAATAAATCATAGTAACATATCCTACACGATATGAACATTATATATCATTCTCCATTTTATCACCAAATTGAGAAATTGTGGTACCTCGAAAATTGAGGGCGAAGTAAGTCCCTCTTCTCGTGAATAAATCTTGCTGTATTGTTGAAGATACACGATTTACCCACAAGAACAGGATCTTATATCTTTATCTTTAAAGAGCGTGATTGCCCGTCATAATTTTCACCTTGAACAATATAAATAAACTGCGTGAAGCTCAACTTAAGATATTCTGTTTTAGTGATTTTGTCGAGAACTTGGTGATGTTTTAAGATAACCATTCTCGTCTTCCCTGGAAAGTGTTTTATTTTACCAATAAAGTGGTCCACATATGTTTGCTTTTATGATGAAGGCACGGGCAAAGAAATTCCCCAGTTAATAGCCTTTTTTTCTTTTAAATACAACGTTAGCTGCTTAGATAAATATTTATTTTAGGTGTGAGGTGTGGTGAAGTACTTCAGGGAAAAAGGTAAATGTCAGTGTAGTGTAATGTTAAAAGAAGAAAACTATTTTAAGAAATGACTCCACAATTGGTGACGTAATTATTTAATTTTTTTGTTTTACACAATTTTCAATCTTATTTTTTTCATAATTTTCTCACAAGATATAAGTATTACAATAGTATTGCAGCTTGAAGGACTGATGTAGATATTCATGTGTTCACCCTTTCTTTTCTCTCTCTCTCTCTCTCTCTCTCTCTCTCTCTCTCTCTCTCTCTCTCTCTCTCTCTCTCTGAGCGTAATGCTTATTTTTTTTTCGTCATACTGAAAGAAACATTTACCCGATGAGGAAGAAAAACTTGGATGGCAAAACAAAAATAAAAGGTAATTGAAGAGAATAAGAAAACGAATGAATAAAATGAAAGTGAGATAAAGGAGAATGAAGGAATAAATGCGTTTATGCAATATGCATAAGTATTACAAATCTTTTCGTAACTTGTTTGCCCTTTATCCAAGAGTCTTTCTTAATTAAGCAAAGTGTAAACTTCATGATGTGAATGTTCTTTGTATTTTCTAGAATGGAAATATTTTGTAGGAGTAGGCTAGGCTTGACTCTTGGGTCAGAGTGTACTCGTTAGACTATTTCAATGTCTTGTTTGAATTTCCCTAACCTTCATCCTTCTATTTGTTAGTAGTTTATTCATTTTGAGATCTCCTCTGGAATGGCAGTTGAATAGTAATGTCAGTTACTGTTCTGCTCTTTTGGGACAGGCAAGGAATTATCATAGGAACGTTTCTGTTTCTACACTGATGCCTGGACAAAAAGGGGCATGTGGCTCAGACTGTAAAACTACGTAAGGACTGAATACATCATGTAAAGCACATTATGATCAGTGCGTCTGTCAGTACCTTATCTGTATCTGTAAAGTGATAAGCGACTTAAGTGTCAGCATTCAACTGGAGTGGATTGTGAAGGATGATAAATGTGGTGGCGAGAAGCAGGCAAGCCCTTGTGGTTGGCACTCCAGATTAATTAGTGGAGAACAGAGAACTCCCGCACGTGTGGTGCTCGAGTCGCTGAGCTGTGGAACAGCTCAGGCCCATTAGTCTGCATAAAACTCATTAATGCACCTGGCCCACGGAATTTCGCCGGTCCTCCGGTTGGCTTCATGCATGGTCTTGCGTCACGTGTGGAGTTTACGGCTGCAGCCTTACACCGCCCTCTTCATTCACATACAACGACGATAGCTCTTCATTGGAGGGGTGGGTAGAGCTCTCGGCTAGCACGCTGTTGGCCCAGCGTTCGACTCTCCGACCGGCCAGTGAAGAATTAGAGGAATTTATTTCTGGTGATAGAAATTAATTTCTCGTCATAACGTGGTTCGGATTCCACAATAAGCTTTAGGTCCCGTTGCTAGGTAACCAGTTGGTTCTTAGCCACGTAAAATAAATCTAATCCTTCGGCCCAGCCCTAGGAGAACTGTTAACCAGCTCGGTGGTCTGGTTAAACTAAGGTATACTTAACTTTTTTTCACATACAACGACTGAGCTTCACTATTTTTCAGGAATAACTCTCGCCATCCTGACCGTCATATGTGAACCCCTTAGATGCGTATGCCCTAGCTGTCCTGTCCATTTCGAGTATTATATGAAGATTGACGGGATTTAAAAGCAATCGTTACTTTTGGTAAAAGTTATTCATTTATGCCAGTAGAGGAAACATCATAATTAATTTTTCTCTTTGTCATTTTTCTATAATTGACTTAAATACTTCTTTTTAAAAAAGGTGGTGTGTATCTTCACGCAACCCTTTACAACCCTATAGTTTATCTATCATATCTCTTAAAAATAATTAGAATACCTTTATATTGTTATAAACACTGTTTTGTTGAGTTAACAGACTTGAAAGACCCTTGAGATTGGTATGTAAGCAATTTACCTAAAACTTATTTAGGCTGTAGGCTACACGTGACCCCATTATGCGTCACGTCACGTCCCTAATAGGATCTAGTTAAATATAAAATCAGGTGGGGACAGTAAATACACTGGTTCTCGCTGTCCACTTTACATATAACGTCGTAGCAGTGTGAAATTGTCTTTCACACCAAATTCATATTTGCTGATTATCAGAGAAACATTTATTAAAGCTGTTTTTGCACATTCATCCAAATTAGGCTAATTTAAAGGTCGTAATTTACTCGATGAAGTCTCAGCCCAGTATTAAGTTGAGGTATCAGACTTATAGTTTATTTACAAGGTAAATTAGATTTGAAGCGTTGGAGCACACCGCAGACATTGTTTTTTCAAAGATACAAATTTACGAGCAAACTCAGAAATTTAACGAACTTGACAGTTTGTTTTGTGAGTGCTCTCTTTCTCTTTTTTTCATATATATATATATATATATATATATATATGCAATATATATATATATATATATATATATATATATATATATATATATATATATTTATATATATATAATATATGTATGTATTTATGTAATAAATACATATATATATATATATTTATGTAATAAATACATATATTATATATATATATATATATATATATATATATATATATATATATATATATATATATCTTTATATATGCAGATTATTGACGGTGTGGAGAGAAAGGAGAGAGTCTCTGGTGTGTTGTTCATATCACTTGTTGACGTAGCGCTGTCGAAGCAAAACAGGCGACAATGCCTGGGCAAACGAGGTCACATGGCTATCTGTTGTCAGTTCGCTGTATAACTGAATAACATTTATCTTATCTTTAGAAACATTATCTGTTATGTATGCTATTCAAACTCTAATTCACATTTGTGTTTTAGAATGATGTGCGTGCATATGTATGTAACATCATTTTAACTGCAAAAAAAGCAGGAGCTTGATTGTAATCTGAATCACCTCTCATCACGGGGATTCAAGCTTTAGCAGGTTGTGAGAGCGGTAACACGCTACTTTTGTACTAAGATAGAAAATAAACAAAAAAAATGGAGATGTGGACTGATTGACTTCCAACTCCATTCTTTACCAAACAGGAGGGTCTTCAAAGGGAAGTTCTCTCCATTCTTTACCAAACAGGAGGGTCTTCATGGGGAAGTCCTCTCCATTATAACATTTTTGGTGGCAGCGGTGGGATAACACATTATGGCAGAACGTCAAACTCGCTCTCCAAGCATAACCTGGCGCATTCGACAAACACAAAACATCACCTGGTGATGTGTATATCTCGAAAGATATACTCGATGCGGGATGGGACTGATACACTCAGTCGACTGTAAATTCCCCGTCAAAGTAATCGTTGCTAATGATTACAAACATAACAGACAATGTTTCTAAAGATAAGGTAAATGTTATTCAGTTATACAGCGAACTGACACCAGATAGCCATGTGACCTCGTTCGCCCAGGCATTGTTGCCTGTTTTGCCTAAACAGCGATACGTCAACAAGTGATTATGAACAACACGCCGCGAATCTCTCCTTTCTCTCCGCTACTGCGTCTTGGTTTTATCATAGGCAAACAGATACAGACATTATACTTCACTGCTTATTATTACATTTATACATACACATATATATATAATAATATACAGTATGTATATATATATATATATATATATATATATATATATATATATATATATATATATATATATCAGTGGTCTCTTAGCCTCTTGATTTCTAAACTTGTTTAGAAAAGTTTAGGAAACCTGTTCATTTGCATGTGGTGATATGATGATGCCAGGCTAATTGGATGTTGATCACCTCCGATTTCCCTTGCAAGCACGTCCGCTTTAGAATCACCCCGGCTTGGCGACGGGTGTAAAGTGAAAGAAGCAGGTATTTTCTTGCATACTGCCCACTTTTGCCGAAAACTCTCAGATCACTAATGATACTTAGATTAGGGTCTTTTCTCATTGATTTTACTTCCAAGCAGCAGGGACGGATTGTTACCTAGTAGTTCGAATCATGTACGATTCTGTTATAAACAGTCCCAAATCCATGCTGAACTATTTTTTTTTTTTTTACAACACCGTACAATTTAATTAGAATTATGGAGATCTGGTACGAGTTCCCACGGATCCCCTACAGTTTTTTATGATTTGTCATGTTACTTGTTTTTGTACCTTATGAAAGCTAACATATTTTTCAGTGTTTTTCAGTCTTGTTTTGCTAGCTGACTTGCCATGAGTTCGGGAATACTGGAAAACCATGAAATTAATGCAGATTTTCCCAGTAGTTAGGGATGCAAGTGTATGCGTAAGAATGAGATAGGACGAAGATCAAAAATGTGTTAGAAAGGAAAATCAACTAAAAGAAAATGAAAGAAGAGTGAAAAGATGCAAGAAAATGGTGATGTGCAAATATCACTCAAATCAACAGAAGGGAAATCATATGAATACAGCAAATTTTGAAGTCAGCCTTTATTCCCGCAGATGATTAAAAGTGCTTTAACACAATAGGGGAGTGATTGAGAATATTTTTGGAAGTTTTAAATAATAGCAGTCTACTAGTGTGTGTCTAATTCTGTTATGTTGAAGACTGTCGATCAAACTAAATTCCTCCTCTTTGACTTGGCACTCTGTTAACCAATAAGTTTACGTTAATAAGCTCAAGAGTTAAACTGAATTCGCTGACAATATCATCTACGATCGGAATACTTCAGCAAACCAAAATGAAATCTGATCTACCGTAAGAGTCGAGCCACATCATCAACTGATGTTGTAATACAGTTTTTTTTTAAGGCAACTAGGCTATATTGGAAAATTACGTTCACGGTACACAATTTATTGAATGGTACAGTTTCTAAACTGCGACTAGCCGTACCGAACTCTGACGAACCTCTGACAATCTCCACAATATTTCCTGCGACTTCAAAATTGTGAGTTGAGTAAGAATAAGAGGTAGTTGTGTGTTTCCAAGAACTCGTATAATTTGTCATCAGCAATTTCAGCTTGTCTCAAATTTTTTTTTTATTTCAGACAGAATATTGCAATAGACAAACGTCAGTGCAAGGTTAGGTATCATTATTTTATTTATTTTTTTTAAGGTTAACTCCAATTTGTAGTTCCAAACAGACAAAATCGGGCCAGGGTTTGGAAACCATAATCTTTCTATCTGTTGTCCATCTTGACATTCGTCTGTCCATCAATGTATCTCTCATGATGCTTAACCTGTCTCCTTAACTCTCCTGTTTGGTTGAAGGGTCATCAGTCACACTTTTCACAAAAGTGGACTATCGTGCATTTATGTGCAACGAGGGAGAGCGTCTGTTTGTATGTTTGCCTGCCACTGCTTTGTGCAAAGGAGAATGTCCGCCAGTCTATCAGGTGAACATATCTGTCATAATTACTCTGTCATTGCAGCTCCAAGTACATAGTTAAAAGGATTCCAAACAAGCTTAGTACAAAGGTAGACCATCATGCGCAGAAGTGGCTCGAAGGGAGGTCGCTCGTCTGCCTGACTGTCAGCATATTTGTCAAACCTAACAGTAGGGGTTGGCAAAGTTAGCCACACATGCCAAACTTGGCACCTTCAGTGCTAATCATTATAACCTGCGTCATTGTAGGAAACAAATAAAAAAATTATAAAATGAGAGAGAGAGAGAGAGAGAGAGAGAGAGAGAGAGAGAGAGAGAGAGAGAGAGAGAGAGAGAGACGGTTTTATATTGCCAGAAGTCAGTTTCAAAGTTGTGGATTAATTACTAGTACATGATATTAGTTTTTTAGATTATTTGTGAATCTGCCCGATTTTGAAGTAGTATTTGGAATGCAGCAACATTTTTCCTACGTATTTCTGTCCTCATCAGCAAGGCATAATTATGCCCAGAAATATCAACAGCCAGAAAGGCATGGTCATGCCCAGAAATATCAAGAAACAGAAAGACATAATCATGCCCAGAAATATCAACAATCAGAAAGGCATAATCATGCCCAGAAATATCTAGAAACAGAAAGGCATAATCATGCCCAGAAATATCAACAATCAGAAAGGCATAATCATGCCCAGAAATATCAACAATCAGAAAGGCATAATCATGCCCAGAAATATCAACAATCAGAAAGGCATAATCTTGCCCAGAAATATCAGCAGTCAGAAAGGCATAATCATGTCCAGAAATATCAACAATCAGAAAGGCATAATCATGTCTAGAAACATCAGCAATCAGAAAGGCATAATCATGCACAGAAATATCAACAGTCAGAAAGGCATAATCATGTCCAGAAATATCAACAATCAGAAAGGCATAATCATGCCCAGAAATATCAACAATCAGAAAGGCATAATCTTGCCCAGAAATATCAGCAGTCAGAAAGGCATAATCATGTCCAGAAATATCAACAATCAGAAAGGCATAATCATTTCTAGAAACATCAGCAATCAGAAAGGCATAATCATGCACAGAAATATCAACAGTCAGAAAGGCATAATCATGTCCAGAAATATCAACAATCAGAAAGGCATAATCATGTCTAGAAACATCAGCAATCAGAAAGGCATAATCATGCACAGAAATATCAACAGTCAGAAAGGCATAATCATGTCCAGAAATATCAACAATCAGAAAGTCATAATCATGCCCAGAAATATCAACAATCAGAAAGTCATAATCATGCCCAGAAATATCAACAATCGGAAAGCAATAATCATGTCCAGAAATATCAACAGTCAGACAGGCATAATCATGTCCAGAAATATCAACACTCAGAAAGGTATAATCATGCCCAGAAATATCAACATTAGCTCAGATGCAAAGGACGGAAGGGACAAGGATCAAGTTACATGGTGAATACATTTTGTATTAGGTTATGTTTTTCATACCTTGACCTTTTTTTTTGTGTATTGACATGGTATAATTTATGCTTTAGTATTATTAATCATTGATTTTTAAATACTGGATACTTAATCAGATTCTCAGTGGATGAGGTTTCAGCTGTGGTTGTTAGGGGCAAATGCCTTCTCTTTTGATAAAATTTCTGCATAGCTTGTTTTATTCTTGATTTTGCCAAAAACCAACCATTCATATTGGTTATGTATTTATTTCTAAACCCTTGTTGATCTCACACAATCTCAGATTACATATCTCCAATTATGAACACCGATCCTTTTAATTTATTTGAAGTGTGATCCCATAGCGTAGTCAAGTTCAGTGCTGTCTTGTCTCTTCATCTATCCAATTCAGTTATTTTTTAGGAAAATGTGTTATGGTCTCACTACTTCTGTCAGCATTTTGGGTAGATTGGCTGAAACTTGTTTTAGAGAGACCACGTAGATGAAATTGCTAAATCTTGCGCTAAACGCTGGACGTATTGCGTAGATACTATAATTTTTAGTTTTCTGTAAAAGAAAGCTATTGTGCCGTCCGCACTTTTTCTGTCCGCCCTCAGATCTTAAAAACTACTGAGGCTAGAGGGCTGCAAATTGGTATGTTGATCATCCACCCTCCAATCATCAAACATGCCAAATTGCAGCCCTCTAGACTCAGTAGTTTTTATTTTATTTAAGACTAAAGTTAGCCATAATCGTGAGTCTGGCAACGATATAAGACATGACACCACCGGGCCTTGGTTAAAGTTTCATGGGCCGCGACTCATACAGTATGAATCGAGACCACCGAAAAATAGTTCTGTTTTCGATGGCCTTGATTATACGTTGAATAGAAAACTCGATTGCGCCGAAGAGACTTCGGCGCATTTTTTACTTGTTTTCTTCACTACAAGTTTTATTGCTTTATGTTTGACTTATTCCTCCCTTTTATGGGATAGTCATTTCACATTTGGAGTGCTTCATATTTTGCTTCCCTCGATAGGAACGAACCTAAGACGTTTGATTTATTGAGTGACCTTGCTCGATCCTCTTTCTCTTTGCTTTCTTTTTTCTGTGTTCTGCTACAGTCACTTCTGTTGAGAGCTCCCCATCCTATCGGGCTACCTCCTCTCACATTATTTCTGTGGAAATCGGGAATTCGGAAATCAAATCGTTTACTGTCATTCGATGTACTATTATGCTTGCGAATTCTCTCCCTTCTCATGTTTTTCATAACTATAACCGTGTATCATTTAAGAAGTATCCTTTTGTGGATGAGCCACACCTTCATTCCTTCTCCATATTTGTTTAATTAAGGTATTGGGCCTTCATAAGTCAAAGGAATGTGTTGGGATTATCAGGAGAATCAGGAGAGCTTGCAGTCTGTCAAACACTAAGATCGCTAGGGCGTGGCCGGTAGAAAAAGCAGTGCAGCCACTTCTGTTTAGCCCTTTGAATATTTCCGTTAACATTAATCGCTTGTTTTGGGTTATTTGAGACCTGTCATTTATAGCTTCCGGTTTGGCTTTCCATACCTGCCTATCACAACGGCAGCTTGGGTGCGACAGTGCTATAAGTAGATGGGTGGTTTAAGATTTGACCAGTAAAGTGCCCGCTGACTTTCTAAATGCCCTTGGCAACGCTGCTGTTCAAAAATTATGCGATATCTCTTTGTTTTTATTAAAAGAAAATTAGGTTTGCAACGAAAGTATCTGATGTCAAATGGGTTTTTACTGTCGGTTTTACTCTGTTGGTTATACTTCAGAAAATTTTCACTTGAGTAGGCTCTTCTAGGCCCATACTTATATTTTTATATATATATATATATATATATATATATATATATATATATATATATATATATATATATATAGAGGAGAGGTTTACTTACACGGGGATTCCTTTTTCGCCCCAACCTTAGAGTGTTTGACAGACTATAGTTTCCCGACGAACGTCTGGCGCATATCTTATCTAAAATCTTCAAAGATTCGTTACCAGCCACCATAGATATTGGCATAATTAGTATTCTCTCCAACACTGTGCTGCGCGTTGCACTATTGCTTCTGTGTAAATGGTGGCTATCCTTGCAGTTCATTCTTTAGTCGAAATCCTAACAGTGTGTGACTGTTGTATTGTTTCTGTAATTAACAGTAACGGCTCTCTTGAGTTCCCGAGGAGTTTTTCGAGGTTTACTCTGGTTTTCCCCCACATAAGCCAAATTACAATAGTTACAACTGATGCCATATATCGCGGCTTTTTCCTTTGCCTCTATTTTTCAAATTTTGTTTATAGGAAGGGATTTACGCATAGTATTGGCAAAATGGAATTCAAGTTCATGTTTGTCCCCAAGATTTTTGGTGACTTCTGATTTATTGACAGGGTAATCTGATCGTTTTCCCTTTTTCCATTAATTACTTTCTTTTTTCGCTCTTGAATGGTAAATTCTTCTATAAAAAAAACCAGTTCTGTCCGTATGAGTTAAGTTTCGGGTTAGGATTATAGTTGATCTTTTTGTACAATACGGTAGATGATTTGTGTGGGTGTGTATGTGTAAGGTATTGAAAGATAAGTTTTCAACTATCAATCGTATCGTGTTAATCTCTGTGTACATTCAAGAAGATAAATTGGACGTGTGTTTGTATGTGTGTAAATTCCTCATCAGACGGATGGGTACCGTTCTCAGCTAGCACTCTGCTGGCCTCGTGTTCGGTTCTCCGACCGACCAATGAAGAATTAGAGGAATTTATTTCTGGTGGTAGAAATTCATTGCTCGCTATAATGTGGTTCGGATTCCACAGTAAGCCGTAGGTCCCGTTGCTAGGTAACCAATTGGTTCCTAGCCACCTAAAACAAATCTAATCCTTCGGGCCAGCCCTAGGAGAGCTGTTAATCAGCTCAGTGGTCTGGTTAAACTAAGGTATACTTAACTGTATGTGTATATGTATGTATTAATGTGTGTATGTATGTATGTGTGTGTTTGTGTGTATGTGGAAAGAGTAAAGAGATGAATTTTTAACTGAATTATATCGAGTCCACATCACTGTGAATCTCTTTACTCACAGAAATGAAAGTGTTATATGATAATCAACTTTTAATCGTTTACATAACCTGAAATTTTCGGTAATAATTTTTGATTATATATAACTAATAATTCAGGTTAATTATTAAGTGGTCAGTTTTGGGGGCTCTCGATTAGCCTGACCTTCCCCTTTTCCTTCTTGGGAAGGCTTAATAGTTGCCTGTTATTAATTTGCATTAGGCATAAGCAGGTTCATATTCCACGGCTGTCAGAAGGTCTGTGAATTAATTTCATGGGGTTCAGTTGAATTAAATACCGATTGTTCTTTAAGTTACAATGTTAGGAAATATGTCCATTGTAATAAGCAAAAGCCCTTCCTAACTTCTGGAGTTCTTCACACCCTTTGGTTAAGCTTGTCACCAGAAAGCCTGAGATCCAAATGAAGAACCAAAATGAAGAAATTGTGACGTCATTGTATTCGAATCACGCCACGGGCTCAGAATTTCTTCATTTGATTCTTCATTTGGAATTCAGGCTGTAGTGACGAGCATATCCAAAACGTGTGAAACGATCTAAAAGTTAAGTAGGCATGGTGGCCATTGTAATTGTGCGTGTGTATATATATATATATATATATATATATATATATATATATATATATATATATATATATATATGTGTGTGTGTGTGTGTGTGTGTGTGTGTGTGTGTGTGTGTGTGTATAGAGATAGCCAATGCAGCACGAAGGAACGCGTGCTTGAGAATATCACTAAAAACTTGAAAATGTAGAATAAACTACGAAGGTACTTGTTCAAAGTCGCGGTTTTCACTCATCTTCCGACGTGGATTTAGTGATGTATAGATAGATAGATAGATAGATAGATAGATAGATAGATAGATATGTGGCCTTTGCCGATCAGAAGTGATCTCACCCCTGGAGCATCCTTGCCAACAGAGCGTCCTCGAAATGGGGGTTTATTTTTACCCCATTCTCAGCTCCATTAGCTAGCCAAGATCCGAAGGCGTCTCTGGTTTTATGTAGAAAACAGCTGATTCCTTTGCAGAGTCCCAAAACCAGACATTCCGCTTATCACGCGCTGTTTCTTGACGAAATCCACAAACCAATCACTCCTTGGCTGCAGGTAGAAGACTTTCCAAGTCGCATTCGGGAGAAATACAGCGAATCCTGACGGTGTTCTTCGATGTCTGAGTTCCTTCCACACTCCACTCGTCAGGTGGGGGCCACCAATCTGGAAGGAGAACCCATTTCTCATATTTTGTAGGCATTTAACTTACGGGGTTTTACGCCACGCCAGAGGTTGCCACTGCAGTATATGGGAAATAGGCTCACAATAGCAGAAAAAAACCGATTTCACATATGTAAAAGGCATTGAACTTACAGGTTTTTACGCCATGCCAGAGGTTGCCACTGAGGGATATGTGAAATAGGTGCAATTCTGCTTCCTTAGCGCCCCACTCCGAGGAGGAGGAGGAGGAGGAGGAGGGACCCCAGGAAAATTTCGAGTACTTACCGCCAGCCCCAGCGATTGCTGCACACCTCTGTCACACGGGAAAGCTTCTACCATCATACCCAGGAATGATTTCCCTCACAAAACTCGTTCTTCTGCTGTCTCCTACGTAAGCGTTGTCCTTGTTTGTTCCTCTGCAAGGTAATCATGTCTTCGCAAAAAACAGAGTCATCTTCGCTCACCAGCTACGTAGCGGCATTGGTCTTGTAGAGCCTTCGAGTCATTGAGATCCTTGCTCTGATCTCTGAAGTCTGAGTGCAGATTCCTGCTTCATTGTCCGATGCAACTCTTGAACACTTAGAGGCTTTCTTGGTTACAGATGAGTATTTTCCATTTGTCCTGTCTCTTTCCCGGTAGGAAGATTTGCAGTTAATCCGTGGCCTTCTGAGACTTGGATGTATTCCTGCTGGAGGAACTACTTTTCCTTGCCGTATCCCTCCTCTTGGTCTATTCTGCTCCAATCACTGTTTCGACTTATCCCTAGTTTTTTAATCTGTCAACGTGACGCGAGTGGATTCTGGAAACTTTTTCGTCTCCACTGGGGCTGCTCCTGCCTTCGCGAAGTCTTGAGGATTCCTTGGAATTTTAGTGACGTCGAGCAGATGGTAGAGATTTAGAGTAATTCTTCATCACTTTCTCTCGTTATATGTATGCATATATATGTATAATTATCATATATGTAAATAACTAAAGATCCATCAGAAGAAAGGAATTCCTGTGCAAGCTTCGGAGACTCTCTGGAGACGCTGAAGTCAGTCTTATGAGGTCGACATGATATGCCTCAGTCACACAACTTGTTTTTACGTATGTGCGTGTGTTTCTTTATATATCGGTTTCTTTTGTAGTTTTTCTTTTTCTGAAAGAAGATTTCATGGAAATATGTTGTAATTTCGCTACCAATTTCAATAATGAAGACTTTTCGTTAAGGAACAGAATAATTGATAAAGATTGGATGGGATTTTGATATGAACGCCGGGTTTATCAAACATTTTGCGAAAGATAAGGTGTAACGTTTTACCTGTATGTATATACATACATATATATATATATATATATATATATATATATATATATATATATATATATATATATATATACATACTGAGGATATTGCTATGCTCTAAATCTTTTCATAATTATATTGATCATACATGGCTTCCATTCACCTGCACGACTTCCCAAGGGTTAATTACCCCTAACTATCAAACAAACGTAATCGCCCAGATTTGCACTCTCGTCCATAGCAAGACTTACCTCCATAGACTTCTTTTCAATTACTTATCAGCCTCTTGTGCAAGTATATGGGAGCGAATTATTGCAATTAGATTGAATTTCCGTTGTCGTCAGACTTTGTAGTTGTTTCATTCATTTTAATGGGCCGTGGTCTATGCTAGATTTTTCTATCATTATCTTAGTTGATGACTAAACATGCTCTCTAGGCTTTTAAGAGGTGTTTTAGGATTAAAAATGATAAAATACTCCTATTACTAATAGTTCTAAAGTGTTATAGTGTTCGTTAGATTTGTGCTATGGCATTTACATAGCTCGGGAGAGAATACAATTTGTTCGAAAAAAAATATGAACTCGAAAGTTTGATCTTGTAGGCTCGGGCCTAAGTTTTAAGAAGATGAAGGAGGTCCAGAAATGGTTAGGATAAATAAAAAAAATATTTATTTTATGCCATAGTAAACTAGAAGTCCATAAGACTAACTCAAGTCTTATTGCTGGAAATCAAAAACAATTTTTTATGACGTAGTGATACTAAACACCAATAATGCAATCTCACCTCGTTGCTGGAAAAGATAACTGACCAGGGAGCTTAAATCGTATACCTGGTTAGGGGATGGGCGCGATTAATTAGGTGAGGGATATGGGGTGCACAGAATCCCATATATACATATGTACATATATATTATATACGTATATACATATATATAAATATATATATGTATATATATATGTATATATATTTATATATATAATACATATATATATATATATTATTTGTAATGTAAAATATATTATATATATAATTATATATTATATATTATACATTGTATATATAAATAAATATATAATGTACACACATATATATATATATATATATATGGAATGAAAATGGTGAGTCGACTTGCAGCCACCCAGATTGAGGGACAGGGGAGTGGTCAAAACACCCCTGAGCATTAGTGCCACCTAAATCCTCCAGTCTCAACTAGAATCTCCACCCTCTCTCTCCAAGCCTATTATCTCGCCTTTGTCGGCCTTTAATTTCCCATGGGTACTGTCGTTTCATCTCCTTATTCCTGCACCGCTTCTGTGGTTGTCAACAAGACGCGGGACTGGAGCCGGCAAGTCCCGCCAAAGTCCCTTGCCTTAATTGTAAAGTCTGGCCTACACATCAAGACAACACACCTTGTGGGAAAAGGTACAGTTGGATTTGGAGTTTGTTACGATGCCCATTCTTCCACTATAATTTTCAGTCTTTCTAATAGTCATGCCGCCCCTTGGAGTTCTGAGACAATAAGTGAAGTGGTTAGTGTTTTCAGTCCAAGTAATGTAAGCATATCATGGAATCTGCTGTTCTTAATTGCTCCCCTCTCAGCCTTCAGCATTCCCAAAGGAAAGTGTAAGTGGTTTTCCTTGCAAACCAAATGATAGTGAGTTTGTTTTGCAGAATAGTTGTTTGATGCTGTGTGCCTATCTGATGTATATATTTATTTATAATATATATATATATATATATATATATATATATATATATATATATTATATATAATATATATATATATATATATATATATATATATATATATATATATACAGTATGTATATATATTATATGTATTTTCATGATGTTGCCTTGTACTATGTATATCATCCCATAGCTTTGATATATTTACTCTTCTATTCATCTTGTGTTGTGTAATGATAATTATTGAAATATCATATGTAGTGTGGTGTCAGATCTCAAAAGAGTTAGTGATTTAGATAACCTAACAGCGTAATTTAGAATTAATAATATCTTTCTTGATAATAGCGTAGTAGCGGGAGAGAGAAATTCGAGTTTTAGACCAGATGTGCCATCTGTCAGCAAAGATAAAGTGCTGACAGTTCAGGAATAACAATTGCTGATCCGTTCTGGAAACCAACTCAGGTTTTTTGTTTTGTTTTTAAAACATGCCAATCATAGTTAGCCAGTTACAGTCTGTTTGATCATGTAAAGATTTCTGTAAAAGCTTTTTCCCACATGAGAAGAAGATGAGTGATTTTGCAATGTTACATGTATTCCTTATGATTTTCTCATAAAAACGTGTACCTTTTGAGAAATATGAACAAGTATTGCACTAAAGCACATGGCAATTGCATCATGTTTAAGATTGCATTGCTCTGATCATGTAATGTCCTGATTGCGTTCAAAACATTTTGCTTCCTTCTTCTAGAACTTTCTCTCGTATCTCGTTCCCAAAATGCCCTCATGAAGTCATCTTATTGTTTCTCCTACTGGAATCCTCAGATTTATTCATACTGATTTGAGAGACCGTTAGAATTGGTTCCCCTCTTCTTACTCTCCTCTTCTTCAAAAGAGAGAGGTCATTAATGTAGAATATTTGTGGTCACTGGTATTTAAACACAGCTTTTGAGATCTGAATGTAGAAAAGTGTAAAAATTTGGTGAAAGCGCCTGATAAAAAAGTGTGTTTTGTGAATCTAAAGCAGTTGCAAGTGATTTTGCAAAGGTTTTCACAAGCTCATGTAAGGTAAAGTGAAATTTACTTATTATTACCATGGTATAATATAAGGTATATTAGGGAAATTTTGCCTTAGTGACATTATTATTTATAAATCTTTTGTGTACTTTTGTGTGTTATTGTGTATGCAATCTCTTGATTTTTCACATTTTATGTATTTGTGATTTAACATTTATTGACTTAGCATTTTAAATATTTCTTGATAATTTAACATTGCATACTTGATATAATTTTCATTTATTAAGATTTTCTTTTCTTGATAGTTAAAATTTTTCTTGATTAATTTAATTTCTTGGTAAATTAAAGTTCTTGTGATTTAGTTCTGTTTAATAATTTAACTCAAGAATTAATTAAATTTTTGTGTTGTTTTCAAGTAATAGTAAATTTTTCAGTTTGTGAATTCTAATTTTAAATTTTGAATTTAAAAATAAATTTTTATATTTAAGATTTTTAAAAACAGTGTTTCCTTTATTGACCACCAGTGAATAGGATTAATTGTGTGCATAAGGCAGTGATAAACATGTTTTGTTCCTTTAGTTTTGCCGAAGTGAATTAAGACCAGGGAAACAGTTAAAGTTGTTTGATGGAGTGATGCCCTTTTACTCTAGTATATTTCTTGTTTAATCGTTGATACCTCACACTAGTCTTGATAAACTTAGTTTGATTTTCCATGTGATTAATGAGCTTTTTAAGGGATCGCTGTTACCTTTAGAATACTCAGTCGTAATTCTTATTGTTATGAGAGTTCAGGTATCTAGCTGAAGTGAGGTATATTTTTGAAATCTGTAATTAGTTGTGTAATAACCAGGTACTTGGTACACATCATGACAGTATATATACATCAGTATACATATACTGTATATGTATGAATGCATATTTATTATTATATATTGGTATGTCTCTGTACATGCAGACAGATAGATGAAAAAGACTTTCATTCATCTGCCTGTTTTTGTTTGATGCGCAGCTTGTTTTAAAAGAAATGTTGCGAATGGTAGTCACTTCTGCTTCTGTTTTGCCCTAATCTTGACTTTGGCTGATGCTTGGAAGGTTTACGTCGCTACTCAGAAAAGGTCACACCCTTGTTGAGCTATAGATCTTGAAGAAAATAAAAGTTCATGGAAGCTGCAATATTTCATGATATGAAGAGAGCATATATATGATAGAATGAAATACACTTCTGTCAGTTCAGATTGTCTAACATGGCGTGCACACTTTCGAATTATTCTTCCGCGGGTCTTCAGTACCTTATTTAATTCCTAAACTTAGTGAAATTGTCAGTAAAAATGTGAAAGCTTCCCATATATGTGTAAGACTGCTTACATGATCATCACCACAAACTCTTATTATTTTGCTCAGTTAATATTTATGTATTTCTCTCTTAAACTGTAAATGATTTAACTGTCGTAATTAATTTTCTAAATTTCTATGAAAAGCAGTGTCAAATTTTTGCAACTCTCCAAGACTACAAGATTTAAGTTCCATGTTTAGATTTGCAGCCGTCTAGCCTGAGGTCTGCTTCCTCCACTGCTGACTCCAGTTTGTGTACAGAATGAAGGTACCTTGGTCCAAACTTAGGCACAGTACGCAAATTCTTAAGAGTCGGATCCTTTTGTCTCAACCCCAAGGTTGATACATATGGACCTTGTCAACCCTTTCCCATATAACCGTAATTTTATGTGATATGAGTACAATTAGATTTTAACATGGGCAAACTGTTTCACTGGTTCAATATCAGAACACGAGATACCAAACTATTTAATCCCAAATGAGTCGTGTAGATTTTGCATGTGTCTTTCTTCTAGCATTTTCATATATACATCCATTATGTCATGCTTATTGATGGCATCATTTGTAAGTGTGGATTTTTGATAATGTCCGAGTTAATTCTTGTCCGTAGTTCCTGGCTACACAATGAAAATCAAGACTCAAAGAATAACAAGGTCTGTTCCTTGCACAGGTAGGCCTAGGCATCCCGTCCGATTGGGCTTGACAGGTATGAACAAAAATACTCAGTTAATGAAGAAATTCGGATGATCAGCTTAGCTATTGTGCTTCTCTTATTTGTGTAATTAAAGTGTGTCACTAAGGGGTTTTCAAAAGTTTGAAGAATATTCAGAATAAAAATTCTTATACCAGGTGTAAAGTCTTCAGTTATTAACTGTTATTACAGACAATCTAGGTGATTTTTTAATGATTCAAAATTGTTAAGCCTGTCAAGGCCCACCTCTCTCCCATTCATTATAATATGAGTATAGTTTTAGTGTATGATGATACTCAGGTCGTATCGGCTCTCTTGGATTATTATTATAGTAGAGACTAGATTCTTTCTTATTCTTCGTCATTTTACCCAATTTACTTGCTACTACGATTATCATCAGTATAACCAATAAAAATAATGCTGATAGTAAGTCAAGTATCTTCATTATAAAAGTGATAAGACACTCGATGGTTTGAGTAGGAGAGAAATGACAAAGGTAAAGATTAGTGATCGCAAAGAAAAAAAAAAACATTCTAGTTAAATAAGTATATCTTAGTTTAACCAGACCACTGAGCTGATTAACAGCTCTCCTAGGGCTGGCCTGAAGGATTAGATTTATTTAAAGGCAGTAGTACAGTAGAGAGTTTATATGTATGAAAGTCTGATTGCTCGCAAATAGAACTCAAACTTAGCAGACAAGCAACAGTTTTGTAAAATATGAGCCCGAAGTCTTTCAAGCAGTCTGAGATCGTTAGGGTAGGGCGAATGGAATTCGTGCGGTGTCAAATGTCTCATTGTTATGATTGAAAGTTTTGCCTTGTTAGAGCCAGCTCAAGTGAAATTTTTAAAAGAGTTAAGCTCATTTGAAGTTAATATCGAAAACATATTTGACTTCATATAGTTTCAGTACAAACCTAATTTTCATCAAAACAGGGAGATATGGCAAATTTTTGGCCACCCCTGCCAAACCTTAGTTTCGCTGACACATGGTCAGCGAGGGCACTTAGAAGGCTAGCGCGGCGACAAAGGTCATCTCAAGCAGCCCATGTCACTGGCAAGGTCTTGGTCACTGGGCAGTATGGATAGCCGAGCCAAAGCGAAAACAGGTCTCCCCACTACCATCGTCTTCACTCTCAGGACAAGGAAATAGTGTATAACGTATTGGAACACTTCATTTTAGAGAAACAATAAGGGGTTCCCTGTAACTAATGTCAAATTATTTTTCTCCCATATGATGATTGGTTTATTTAACCTGCTGACCTGCTGAGTCACTGAAACAATACAGTCACGTAAACTATACAACTTGCTAAAATGGAATATGTGGATATAAACAAAAGGCTTGAAGAGCTATTCCTGCCGAAACACCCACGCAAATTTCTAGAGTGTTAATGCATTAAGCACAACATGGTATATTGATATAAGAACTATGATTATTATTTCCAAAAAGCACAACAAAGAAAGAAAAATCGATAAGAACAACCAAAATATACTCAACGCTGTTTCTCTATAAAACGAAGTACAGTAAAAATGACAGATCTTTCGGTAAAACCAGGGACAAGGGATTAACCGCGAGGGTGAGATTTAAAAGGCTAACTAGATCTGGCACGCTGTGTTCTTTTCGTGGCCACGCCCTAGCGATCATAGTGTGTAGAGCATACTGAGATGAGAGTTTTCTAAAGTATAGCCATGGGTTTAAAGCTGACGCTAAAAACATATTTGAATTTATTTATTTTCATTGGAACATTTTTTTTCCATAAAAAGAGATGATGCGTAATTTTTTACCTGCGTTGTCAAACCTTAGTTTCCACGACACGTGGTCAGCACAGGACATTTAAAAGGTCAGCGATTATTTAGCTGGCTTAATCTTAAAACAACCATCTACTTACAGAACTACAGTATCGCCCTCAAGCTGTGATAGTATGGGAAGCCAAAGCAAAAAAATAC
This sequence comes from Macrobrachium rosenbergii, assembly GCF_040412425.1. Classification (NCBI taxonomy): domain Eukaryota; kingdom Metazoa; phylum Arthropoda; class Malacostraca; order Decapoda; family Palaemonidae; genus Macrobrachium; species Macrobrachium rosenbergii. Next base: position 8,942,617 of record NC_089769.1, on the reverse strand, counting down.
AGTAAATGTCGTGTCAAGCAAAACCGTAAACAAGGATTTAATGTTGAGAGAAGTTTTAAATGGCTAAAGCGAAGTGCCTGTGCTATATGGGTTTTCTACCTGGCCACGCCTTAGTGGTCGTAGAGTCTTTGACAAACTCCAGTTCTTTTGAGAGCATTGTCCAAGTTATATTAGTCAAAGAATGCACAACCCACAATTCTTCAATTTCGAAGGGCTCTTGTCACCTCTCGTTAGAAGAAATTTAATGGAAGTGTGGTTCTTTCATTTTAGAGTAAGTCAGCCTTATGCTGGCGCTGGATCTTGCTCTAGGGCAGCCCGTAAGGAAATTTGGGCTTCAGACTTTTATGTGCTGACGTCGCTGATCTTATCACCAGACATCCAGTTTCGTTTACATTCATGATACTCCCATACCATAAAGCTTATACCGTGGGTCGGGACTGGGATTACCAGATAAATGTCGCCGGTCAAACATTGAAATAGAAACCAAATTAGTTTTCCAACCACACCAAAAGGGTGGTCTCCAGTAAGCCCTAATTCGCTTTGATCCTGTCCGAGCTGCCAGGTTGGTATCAAGAAATATCTTCCACTTTTCTTGGCATTTTTTTTTTTGTATTATTTCTTTTCAATACTGTATTATTTTCAGAATCATTCTGCGATTTTCCTTCCAATAATTAACAATTGAAAGATTATTTCTCTCATCTGTTCTTATGCCTTTATATGTTCAGTGAAATTTTTACCCAAATTCTTCCTGGTTCCTCAGACAAATTAAGAAAGTACAGTTCTCATTTTGCATCGAGTGCCCCAGGCTTTCGTTTCTCATTGTTTTCTGCCTTTTTGGTACATCAGATACTCCTGAAATGGAAAGCGAATTCATGTCTCTTCTTTTAGTTTTTTTTATTTCCACAGCCTTGTTATGAAAAGGTAATTTTATGATGGTCTTCTTTCTTGTATTCCATTCACTTTCGTTTGGTTAGAAAATGTTTCCAGGTTTTTTATTATATTGTGGGGACGATTTTCTGACAAGACATGCACTTCCGCGAAAAGCTAGCATCTAACATCAGAGCAGGACAGGCATAATTTTACGGTCAGGTGTTTTTTCTCACGCCTGGAAAACAGTTAACAAATCTGTGTACAAAGTAAGGAAAGTTCTTCATTACATATGGTTCGAAAACTTGAAGCTTTTTACATTTACAGATGGTTTTGGTTTTACAAATGAGATGCTGTAGTTCCTGCAAATACCTGAAAATCACTGCTTCAGCCGTCCGTCTTTGATTTGTGTTTTCTGGGGAAACTCGATGTTCTGCGGTAGGTCCTACAATATCATCTGTAAAACAAGGTTAATAAACTAACCTGGCTGAGCAGTTTATACAAATGATTATAAGATCCAGATGTTTAAGGTCATACATAAAAGCTCTCGGAATTCACTTCTGATCACTTCTTAATTGGATTACTGTATAATGAAGTGAAAAATAGTTATATGTTCCCTTACGATAAAGCTCAAGCTGCGTTCACTCAGGTGGCAATACGGATTTCAGGCAGAGGTGGGCTCAAATTAAATAGCGCTTAAAGTTGAGTTTTCACGTAAGCTGAAACGGTATTATGTATTCTCCTATTTATGATTTTGCGTTGTCTGCATGGACTGTTTATTAATGATGTGTTTAACTTTTTATGTGATTTTATGCTAATATCTATAATGATTTAGTAGGATGTTATTTTCTGCAATATGTCATTGACCTGTAATTTCCTGTGATTCTCCAGCCTTCCACAGAATTGAAGAGCTAGGACTTGTGTAATTTTTATGTTGAGCTTAGTAGGTCGAGTGCCATGGATTTTTTTTCCACATCAACCACAGTACTTTCTACAGATACTTGTAGTGGTTATAATACAGTGAAAAATTAATTTCTTAAACAAATTATGAGATCCTTCTACATTAAAATTCTTGTTACGTTTAAACGCACTTGTTGATACTAGCTCTGCTCTTGCCTCATAGATTACAGATGGCAATATAGTCATTATTGATGCTTTACATGTATCTGTATAAAATGTTTCACAGACATAATTACTGTTAATTTTGTGAACACTTGGGGAGGGCCACTTATTCTGTGAACTCCCTCCCGTTAGTACAGCATTGGCTACCTTTTGCTATTCTGCACAGACCTATATGTGTTTTAAATCAAGTAGGACTATATCAAGAACACCATTTTTAGCTCTTGCTATTTCTTTCAGATGAACAGTATAATTTTTATGCTCGATCAGCTTGTTTGTAGGAGGCTGCATTCTAGAAGTGGCTTAATTTGTATATTTGGGAGAATAACGCTTTGACTTTTAGCCATTCGTTTGTTCAGTTGGTAATTGACCGCGCCCCATGTTTATCAGTACACGTTGCCGACCCTTGCGATCACGTGACATTACCTGCCAGATAATTGCATGCGTTGTGATTATATATACGAGGTGTGATCGTAAAGTATCAGGACTGGTGCTATAAAAAGAAAACTACAAAACATACCATTTTAGCATTTAATTTCCTTCGAAGCCACACACTTTATCCCGCGCTGTTTCCATTGATGGAAGCATTCCTGGAGCTCATTTTCTGGGATAATCATCAGCTGCCTCGCCGCATTCACTTGGATCTCCTCGACGGATACTGAAAAGTTGTCTGTCACTGGTATTTTAAAGAGATCACACATTCTCCTGTTTTTGGAATGGGAGTTCAAAGCTCGTTTCGACCCATTGGCCAGGATAAGATGTAAACCTTTTTGTAATGAAATATTAGCCAAAGGAGAGATGGCATCAAAGCTGCCTGTAGCTCAGTTGGTTTAGCCTGGACTTCACAGTTTGGTACTCTTGAGTTCAAATTCCACTAAAAGTTATAATAGATTTCACTGGCAGACAAAACCTTTCCATTCCAATGGGGAGTATGAGGAAGCCTGTTGGTGTAATTGCTGAATCATGAGCAGCCACTGCCTGGTTCTCTCCTGGTCCTAACTTTGGTGGAGGGGGACTTGGACGCTTATGTGTATATTTTCGATTTTCAGGAAATTGCCTTTTCTCTTTTACTGAGGAGCAACTTTTATATCTTTAAATGTCACAGGAATTCTTTCCATAAAATTATTAAAGAAACATTTCATAATTCAAAACAGGAACAAAGATGAAAAGACACCAGAGACATTCTTAGATTTAGATAGACGATTTAGTCTTCGAATATTGATCTTAGTTTTAATTTAATGATTTGTCGGCCACCGGGATGAACAAAGTTGAGTTTTTTTCTGAAATAAGAAAATTTCATGTTGTAATCACAGTAACTCCTTACATTTTGTAAGGAAAAATGACTAGGCATCAATGAAGGTCATTGCTGTGAAAGCTATTTGATAGACCCCTTTCCCTTTCTGCTGGATCAAAAAAAAAAAAAAAAAAATATTGCCTCTTGAGATGCAGACAGAAAACGTGAGAGGTGACATATATGTTAAAGAAAAAAATTTTGAATGGTTAATGTATTATTATTATTATTATTATTATTATTATTATTATTATTATTATTATTATTATTATTATTATTATTATTATTCAAAAGATGAACCCTATTCATATGGAACAAACCCACAGGGGCCATTGACTTGAAATTCAAGCTTCCAAAGAACATGATGTTCATTTGAAAGAAGTAACAGAAGGTAATTGGAAATACAGAAAGATCACATTAAAAAATCAACAAATTAATCAATAAATAGATAAAAATGTAAGTAAATTATTAAAATATACAAGGAGAATTGCACATTAGGGTAGTAAGTAATACACTGCATCTTTGCTTGAACTTTTGAAGTTTCAATTGCACCGCATCCTCTGGGAGACTGTTCCACAGTCCAACGGTGTGAGGAATAAAGGACATCTGGACCTGTGAAGTTTGACAAGGGTAAAATTCAGTAAATCCAAAACTTTATCGATAGGTCAATCTTATTATGCACTGCCTATGTCCACAGAGATGTGGTATTAATATACAATTTCAGACGAATGTTGTGCTCTACCATTGTTGGCATATTGTTGTCCTGTCGGGGTTTTAGCAGTCGACTGTGATCTTATGTTCTGGAAAAAAAATTGCCTGAAGTTGTTATTTTTCATTTCCAAACTGATTATCTTAGCAACCTTCCCGGAGTTCTGTTTTGATAAGGGACATTTGCGTTCAATTTAAATGGTTTCTTTTCAAGATTAGTGCATACTACTCGTTTTGCAGTGTGAGTATCCAAGTCTGTTGAAGCAACACCGAATCCCTTTCTTAGTGCCAGAGGACAGATTTATTTATGTACTCTTGCATCGAACACGTTTTTATATTTTGACGCGAGTTTAATGAAGAGGTAATAATCCCTTAAGGCTGTCTGGTGAAGAATAAAACCCAAGAAATTGTCCTCTCAAGTTTGACTGCGTCGCGTACACAGGACAGGGAATGAAAACTGATACTTGATTCGACGAACACACAGGCGATCAGTTGCAGAGATAATGAATGAAATACAAAGGCTGTGACTGTTGACAGTCTTGAGCTAAAGGAGAAACTGCACTGCCGCATTGAAGCACCAAGCATTTTGCCTCTTATTCTAATATTAATTAATCATTTTAAAAGGACTGCTGGTTTTATGGGTAGAAATTGAATGTCATTTGTATGATCATGTTCGTTTATTTGGCATTTCGCTTGTGTTTAACTTTACTTATCTGAGCTCAGCGGCGAAAGCTTGTATGGCAAGTTAATTCTCTTTTTTTGGTTTGTTCCATGCAAGTGTTTGCTTGTTTGGATAATAGTAATAGTAAACGAGAATGTATTCCCATATATTTTTCTTGTAGAAGCAGTACACGAAAGCTAATGAACTCAGTAGAGTTGCCACCAACCAGCCAACCCAGGGCTAGCCTCCTCACTGCTGGCCCTTATACAAGTATGAAGAAGCTATTTGTCTTTGTTTGGTAGAAGAGTCCAGAAGCCCACATAAGACCACTTATCCCCTTCACCACCATGCCACATTTATGGGCACCTTTCGAGACAAGACCCATTCTGGCACCAAGTTGGTTTAATCTAACCCAATCACTACCAACCAGGTGTTTTAATCCAAACTTCAAGACGGTACGCAGAGTTCGTACGGCTTAGACTTGCTCTTTCGATCCTTTCTTATATTACCATGAACTTTTATAATACTAATGATAATAATTATAGTATATATATGATACGTTAATGACCAGTTTATCAAAATAGTAAATGCACTCTTTTCATTTTCAAAGAACACTCGCTGCGCAGTTCGAGACAGCTGCTGGAATTGGGCTGTGTTCGGGTACCTAATTATTGTGCTGAGCTCTTGTTCTAATTTTGAATGCAAGGATGTTAAATGTAATGGACCACACATTACTCCTCCATTTTCACGGAGTTACGAGAGTGTTATGTAGATTACGGAGGGTACATACGTTACAGAAATAGAAGCAGGCGGTTTGGAAGTGATATACACCAGTGTTGACGGGGCTCAAGAGGATTGTTAAAGATTAATGGAGAAAACGAATTGATTGTCTAAAGGTGGAGATTGTGTTCTCTCTCTTTCCCCTCTCTCTCTCTCTCTCTCTCTCTCTCTCTCCACACGTCAGAATCATCTCCTTACTCAGCAGAATCATGAGATTAGACACACGAGTATTACAGTCGCCGGTCGTATTTTGTTAATTACAGTGACTGTTCTGCTGATGACAGCTGGTTAAAGTGTGACAGTTCTTATAAAGATCAGCGGTACCACGCCTAAATGCAGAATAAAACTTTCCAAGTTATGTACTGAACGTGGTACAACTGATATCTAATAACAGAATGAACGCCCCTCGTACCACAAACACTACACTTCTCATTTAAGTGACAAGTCGAGTAGGTTAACCATATGGAGTATAAGGGTTAGTGCACATGTGCAACTACTGGCAGCCAATTTTCAACGAGGATTGCAACCAGCCCAACACAATAACAGATGTTCTCTTTTAGTATATTTGGGGAGCAAGCGCGAGAGAGGGGGGGAAAGAGAGCATTTCCTCGCCATACCTTTAAGCCTTAGCAGACTGCATATTTCAGCATTAATTGGTCAGCGTACTAGCACTGACTGGATCACTCATGCCCGCATACAAGGCTCTACATCGAATCCACTGGCTTTGCTCTATTCCGTATGTACATTTGGACAGAGCAAGAATCAGCGTCACTCTCATGCGGTTTGTGTTATCATTTGCAAAGAGTTATGCTTTTGTGTTCTCTTAATTTGGTATTCCATGTCATTCTTCTTGGTCACTGAAGAACATCTTCAGAAGTTTTGGTTAAGCAACTCGTAACTCCTCGAGTACTTGTGTTCGGGGCCTTGAAATGTGCTGCAGGTACTGTTTGCCTTCCTCAGAATATATTTTTTCCTTTTGAAATAAGATGAAAATGGTTAGCCAATTAGGGTATGAGTGTGATTCGCTTTTCCAAATCCTATTTCATTAAGTGCAGACCGCAGGGACAGAAGTTTGTGTGTGTGTGTAGAGAGAGAGAGAGAGAGAGAGAGAGAGAGAGAGAGAGAGAGAGAGAGAGAGAACACCAGAGATTATCCTCCATGCGTTGTAACCATAATCAAGAAAAAGATTATCCTCTGTCCATTATAGTCATGAGAGAGAGAGAGAGAGAGAGAGAGAGAGAGAGAGAGAGAGAGAGAGAGAGAGAGAGAGAGAGAGGCCTGAACACAGTGCGTTGCAGTTACATAAAATTTAGAATTGGAAACCAATTACGAGAGTCTGGGACGTTCCCATTTTCCATTAAATGTCATCGTATTAATTTATCGGAAGTTTTAATGTGTGGTATACCACGAAGAGCATATATATATAAAATATATATAAATATATATATATATATATATATATATATATGTATATATACATACATCGTTTATTGCTGTTGTTCTTTCCGGTCACCTTTGGCTTATTCCGTAAATGATGATATATCACAGATTTAACATCCGATTTAATGTGCAATTCGCCAGTGCAGAGCTCTAATCAGTGCAATTGGCGCGACCCAAGGGCTAAAGACTTTTACGGTCCATGAATAACAATAATGGTGGAAGTCTTGTCTAAATTCCGGTCCGAGAGGAAAGGCTGCTCAAGTCTTTCGAAGGGCGTCACATACACAAGATGACACGCAGTGCTGCAAAAGATAAGTCTGCGAAAAATAAAATAGGCCACAACCCAGAGGCATTTTCGTTTACTGCTGTCTTGTAAAACTTGGAAAAGAGAAGACTTTTTTTCTCTTATTAGGTTGGACTTCAAGGCGTCGCGTCCATCCAAGGATGAATTAGTGGATGGAAAATGGATGTAGTTAGAAGTTGCAATCCACGGCGCCACGAAATTGATTACACCTTGCTCCTTCACACACACACACACAGGGGGTCTTTTAAAGAAGGGCTTCTGAACTGAAGGGTCGAAATATACATGATATTGAGGACCGAGTGGCCAGGGGGGAACTTAGTGGTGTTGAATGGAAACTCTCTGAGGAAATGTAATAAAGAAAGTTTGCCGTCGAAGAGTAAATGATTGTGACCACCCCTGCGATGCTGAGGGAATGTGTTCATTTTTCTGTCTTTCAAGAGAAACCAAAAAATGGTTTGACTGTCCATGAGGCCTAGCGACTGTTCAGACTTCGAAGGCGACTCAGAGGGCTGTCTGTATGTAAATGGAAATCGAATGAAATGCAGACGCAGATTAGAGAGAAAAGCAAAATGATTGCTGCCCTCGGGAGCTGAGCTCTGCACAAAAGAAATGGTGAGAAATCGAGAAAGTATGTGCCGATGTTGCAGCTACAAGTGGGGAAGCCAGAAGGTTGTAATGGCGTGGTGAGACTGCGTCCGGGAGACGGGGAGGTGGGGGTCGGATGAATAGGATGGAGTGCCTGGCGCACCTAACCGTTAAGAGCAGAGCGAAGGGGAAGGGGGAGAAAGAAGAGTGTGGGAGGGAGTCACATGGTGGGGATCTCGGTGGGTCGAACGTGTGGGGAAGTGAAGCTGCCTCGAGTCTGATTGGCGAGGCAGCCTTTGGTAGCGAGTGAACGTGCGAGTTTTTGTCGGGGGGGAGGGTTAAGGGACCCGTGGGAAGAGGAGGGTTGAGAGCGATGAATAATCTTTGAGAGTTGGAGCCTGTAAGGTCGTTGCTATGCGGTTTATTTGTTTTGTGTTTTACAGAAACTTGGTTGTTAGAGATTCTCAGCCACTGATGATTTTCCTTTCCTTTCTTGCCTTTCATTTTATGAGTTTTCCTACACATATATTTAACTTGATGACGCTTTTATACATCAAGATGAAGTTGTCAAACTTATCCTCTTGCTCTTTTCCCCAGAAATAATGTCTGGAGAGTTCTGTGCATAGTGTTCTTCAACAAATAAAGATGAAACTTTATGGATTAAAAGTAGTATAAATATTAGTTTTCAGTAGTAATAAACAATTCCCATGTCAAATAATATCAAACAAGCCAAAACTTGTCCACTCAGCCAAAGCTAGAAACGAGATCAGAGGAAATTGAGGCTTCAGTTGGGCGGCTGCCTGGCTGGCTGGGGCGACCGAGGAAGGTGAAATGGCGGTCGCTGAGCTCGAGAAATGTTGGATGCACCGCAGTCTGCCTTTGTTCACGGTATTGGTAGGGTGTAGTGCTGGTGCACCTTTACTATCTGGATTTTTCTGAAGTATTTTTTTTGTCTTCCACTGGATAAAGAGGTGAGTGTAACGATATTATATGTTGTTACTTTTGGTGTTTGGAATTGATTTTGATTTATACTGCATATGTTGAGGGTTCCCTAGCTGAGTGCCATGGGTCTGTACCTAGGGGAGGGAGCACATCTTCTGATTATATTATTATGTTATAGCTTGCATTGACAGTTTAATAAGTAATATGAAGTATACTAATGCAATATCATGCACATTCAATAGAATGCAGCTTATACTTTAGTGGTGTTTGATGCAATATGTCAACTCAGGCCAGTCTCTTCACTGAGTCATGACATCCCTACAGTGAATTTGGCCAAAGTTTTTGAAGTTGAAAACCTTATGTTTGTTTATATCATGAAGTGCTTTGTTGTTTCAGTGAACACAAGTTAGATTGAAACTTGAGTAAAAAAAAAAAGAAAAAGAAAAATTGTTATAGTGTCCCATCATGATTAGTAATTTTGGTGTTCTGATTAGGAAAGTTGCAGTGTTACATTATGTCACTTTGCGAAATTGTAAGAACTTTGGAGCTTAGAAAATTTCAAAACATTGTGAAGTGTATTTTTGAGAAAGGTGGTTTAGCAGTGCCTAGTGGAAATCTTTGTGAAACCTGCCCAGTTGTGCTTTATTTGTGGATTAGAATTTTAGTTGGTTCAGCAAAGTATGCTGCTAGTGGATTGGACACCTGTGGCTAGATAATTTTGTAATCCAAGGGTGTTAATAAATAGGACACAGCTTCACCCACTCATGTATGTTGCTTCATCCACTTGTATGTTGTGATTAGAGCGAACACTGATTACGGACAGCTTTTCCCATTGTTTGATAGGAAATATCCATGATGGCAACTGATCAGATGGGATTTGGCCATATATAGATCTTGAGTGTCTTTCTATGTCAGTGAGTAGTTTTAATGGTAGTGAATTATACATTATGTGAAGGAAGCTCAAGTTTGCCTGTAAGAAATTTTGCAAAAATTAGATATTCCTTAAAATAAATTATAAAATAAGAAATTTCTAGTGAAATGTTTGGTAAATTAAGGAATTTATAGTCTGTGGATAAGGATGGCACACACTTTTGTTATATAATTATATTTTTATATATATATATATATATATATATATATATATATATATATATATATATATATGTGTGTGTGTGTGTGTGTGTGTGTGTGTGTACATGTATATATATACAAATATATCAGTTGCTGTAGTTCTTACAAGTGTGCTTATACTGATATAACTTCGAGACTTATGTAAAAGCATGTGATAAGGGAAGTGTCATTGTAATAGTCACATGTAACATTCTTTGTGAGTAATGAATAGATAGGAGCAGCTATTTGACTTGCCCAGGAACAAAACTAACATAAAGCCATCTTTGAAGACGCCTGTTTTGTGTATATTTGTTATGTGTAGATCTGTGGCATCAAACTGCAACTCAGCTGTTGTGGATTGGGGGATTGAGAGCAATGTCTTACAGTAAGTGGTTGTAAGTGATGTTTTGTGGGTTTTTTTTTTGTGCTTGTGGTTTCATTGCATTGCTTCATGGACCAATCTTGAGAACTGGGCCCAGTTCAGCTCACTAAAGTAGTATCTGTGGTTAACTTATTACCTCTAATCAGCTGCTATCAGGGGAACGCCTACAACCTGAATACAGGGGTCTGCTCTGCCACTTGCTTATTTATCTTGAAAATTTTCTTTGCCAGGTATTGTCATGTAAATTAAGTATACCTTATATATACACACACACACACACACACACACACACACACACACACACATATATATATATATATATATATATATATATATATATATATATACATACGAAATTCATTTCTGTTAGGGGACTTGGAGAAATTGGATTTGTAGCCACAGGTATTGCAGCCTGGTCTACAGGTGCTTACTATGGCTTGTTAGTATTGGTGAATGTAGTGTAATCACATTAAAGTATATTTTAAGGACACCATTAACATATCTGTAACATCGAGACTTTCTTTGACAAATTTGTCACTGTTACTATGGCTAGGACGTTGCGTTATGTAATTACATCCACTAGGGAATGATTACATTAGCCATAAACTTGCAGCCATTCAGAACAAAGGTCAGTATCTTGATGTGTTACCTTTGGATATTGTTACTGTTACCGAACAATGTCAATTAGCAACTAGATTTTTAGTAATTGAACCCCACTGCTTCTCCACACGGTGTGGTTGTTCAAAGTTTGTGGTTTCATACATTTTTGTATAGTTTGGTTATGCCTCGAGACGTGTATTGTTGTCATGGGTATAGAAATTGGCCTGGGAAGTTATTCTGCAATGCTGAATGCTGGACGCGCTCAATAGAAAATCGTTTTATGGATTCAAAGAAAACGGATTATTGCCATGATTTTTTTGTTTGTTTGTGTGGATTCACTTAGTTTTCACTGGTTCGTCAGTTACCTTCGTTTAGATTAATGAATGAGACATGCGGCGTTAGCGCGCAGTTCACTTCCTGACGTATGGACTCTCTCTCTCTCTCTCTCTCTCTCTCTCTCTCTCTCTCTCTCTCTCTCTCTCTCTCTTGTAATCGGTCAGAGACTAGACTGACTGTCGTTCGTCGACGACTTTAGCTATAGATATTCTTGTTTTCATCGTATTTGTCCTTTTCGTGTGTATATATAGAATAATAGTTTTAGACTGCTGGAAACCCCGGTTTTCGAAGGTTATTATACATCATTCAAGTTTACATCAGGTTGTTGACAATTTTAGTGGGAATGTCCGGTTGCTGTTGATAGTTGATGTCACAACTCGAGAATTGTACAAGGGTGTCCCATGTGAGGGAACGTCATAAAATGTTCGGAGAAAGTTGTCGAGGCAAAGCAGCATTTCCCGGGATGTGGGTGTTAGTTACTGTAGCTGCGCACACTTACACACACACATATCTGTCCGTTATATAATATATATATATATATATATATATATATATATATATATATATATATATATATATATATATATATATATATATATATATATATTATATATATATTTATACACACACATGTATATATATATTATATATATATATATATATATATATATATATATATATATATATATATATATATATATATATATATATATATATATATTGAGCCCATTTATGTATATATGGAGTGTATTTTGAGTTAGTTTTTGTAGGCTCTTTTGTGCTTAGTAGTTCCAGTTGCAAATAGATATCTGACGTCGTGACTTTGTACCATGACTAGGCTAATAGGCTAAAAATTACTTTCCCAATAATAAACACGTAAACTCCTTTTAGTTATGAAGTAGTAAGCAAGCATAATCTTCATTTCCGAGCACCAGACACATGACTCACATTCTAGGAAAGGGTGAAGCCCTACAGTTATCAGTTAAGAAAATAACAAGGTTGAAGCTCTTCAGTAAGGTTTTCATGTATATTATTTTCTTTGCTATGAGCTATTTTGTATTAGTAATACTTTTATGATGGGATTTTAGTGTGCTTGTATAAATGGGAGGTATAGGTTTGAGCTCCAGCTGTGGCACATTCTGCCATCTCCTGCCACTGTGGTGTTTAATCACCCCTGCTGTCAAACAGCACCGGCGACAAGACAAGGTAAATATCATGCTGAATGTGAATACCATTATTGTCACCTTATGAAGGTCGACCCTCTGGCTCAGAAGGTGAAGTTGTGTGCCATCAAGAAATTATGCTGTGAGGATGAGAAACAGGTCCAGCTCCTGTGTGAAGATTTATTGGAAAGTCGCAGAATTAAGTCAGCTACGTAGTTTGGCTTCTCAAAGTTTGTATATGATTAACAGCATGAGAAGACACCTAAATTGATTTTCAGGATCCTGACTACTCAAGAAGAAGACTTGTATATGTCATTTTTAACACATTATTGGTTACTATGAGTAAAATAACAGAATCATGGTAAAGTAGCCTGCTTTGTAGTTTGTCTTCTAGTGTCAACTGCTTGTTTGAAAATTCCCATCTGTGCCTAGATCCCTGAGCATTCCCGCCTGTCCTTTTTAAGTACTGGCTCTTGGTAACATTAACATTCTACCAAAGGCACCTAGCTGACACCTGATTATCACCAAAGGATTTTTCTTTGGATACGGCCATCAATCTGCACACTTGGCATCAGGGCTGAAACCCAGTACTGGTGAGATAAAGGACTCCAACTCTGCCACCAGCTCACTTTACTGAGGAAAGCTTCAGCATTACAAACCATTCATGAATTTTGCATTGAGCCACATTTCCAGAAGAAGACGGCCATGCAGTGTTAGATAACAACAGCAGTATAAAATTTACCAATGAATAGATTGATCAGCTTCCCTTGTCGGCAGGATGAGCCTCGGGTGTTTGGGATCACCCATGATAATATGTGGGACTGCTTCAAGTGAAACATTTTTTTCTGCTTGATTTGGAACTGAAACTTCATGACATTTCATAGATTTTTTAGTTTTTTTTTTTTTTTTTTCCTTTTGTGAAGAAGAAAGGTGTTTTTGAGGACTTTCCTCTGTATATCAATTAGCTATTCAAGAGTAATAATGTAAGCATTAGCTATATTTGTGCTGTTGGTCAGACCATGGTGTATTAAGGAAATTTTCATAGTGTACTGAAGTAACATTGAATTTATGAATTCATTAAAGGTATTTAAACAGTTGTAGTACGTTGATAAATGTCTCGATCATAGCTGCCAAATAATAAGATTAACAAAGTACCATTAGATTCAGATGCAAGGGCATTTGACGTATTCTCTTACTGCATAATATTTAAACAGGTTGGTCAGCGAAATATAGATATGAAAGATAGTAGAGGTTATGCTTATTTTTATGTTTGGGGTCTTCTTGAAATTTGTTCTAAAAATGCAGTTGGGTTTAAAGTAAAGGTAAAGGTGAATTATTTCACTGAGTGATCAAAGTTGTCCCCTGGGAAAGTAGGATGTTTCACTATTTGGTAATTTAGAGATTTATACTGTATAAGTTGTTCTGTAATATTATCTTACATTTAGAATTTGGAAGACACTTAGGCTATTCGAATTAGCAATTAAGGTTAATAAAATAAAATTTTAACATTATTTACTTGTTGATTTGTGTGATGGCTGTTATGAAGTATTGAAGATATGCATGGGATAATTCCAGTTGTCATGTTTATTTCATTTTCGTGATTCTTTTCTATTTTCAGGATAATTGCACTGTACTCTCTCTACAAAGCTAGATCAGCCATCCCTCCAAAGATATGAATAAGAGAAGCAGAAGAATGACCCTCATTCAGTGTCCATTTTAAACCGCATGACATTATTGTTGTTACGATGCGTCATCTAACAAAGTCAACAACTTTGTTTCCTCAGAGAGTGCATTCGGCATATTCACTCAGCAAGAAGTATGAGAGTAGTGGTGAATTCTGCAAATCTGAGAGTGAGGTGTTGAAAAATGACACACTCGAAAAAAGTGACAATAAAACCTGTCAGGCCCAACAGTCACCAGAAAGAGAAAGGCAGTCTCCTGTAAAGTCATCTGTAACAATGCCCAGTAAACCTTGTGTTAAGAATGCACCATCTGGTGGTTCCAAGTCCTCCCCCCAAAAACAGAAAATACTCCCCATGACTTCACTCAAGTGTTTCCTTTGTAATAAGATAATCAAAATTGAAAAGTTATCAGAACATTTACTGTTTGGAGGGGTATATTGCCTTAAATGCCCAGTGGTTTTTAAAAAATGTCAGTCTTTCCAGGTGTGGACAGTGCAACAGAAACAAAGAAATAACCCCTGTGAGCATGTATTGCAATATTCTATGGATCCTATGGAAAGTCTGGAATTGCATCTTTCCAATCAGTATTTAGAAAATGGGACTTCTTGCAGAGCATCACTTATAGATAAACCGCATCACCTAAGGGCTTATGTTAATGGGATGAATTCGCTGAAAAACGAGTTTCCCTGGAAAGAAGCAGTTTCGTGCTTCAAGCAAAGTGGTAAGAAGACGAAAGCAAGAAAAAGCACAGTTACAAAGGAACAGAGTGTTGATAAACATTCCATTCACACTGCCAATGATGATAATATTTCAGTTAACTCGAATACGAATGAGCTGTCACGAGATCGCTCACAGGATGTCAAAAATGGTCCGGTTGCGCCCGATATAGTGAAAGCTGATGACCAGGTGCACATTTCAGTGAAAAATGAGTTAGGGAACTTCAATCTGTCCAGTGACGTGCAAGGTCAGAGTGTGCCAACAGCGACTCCTCGTCAGTCACCTACTAAAAACTCGCCCAATAAGAACTCATACGCGGATTTAGGACTACAGAACAGGAAGAAAAAACAGGAAGTTAGGAAGAGGAAAAGGTCAGAATGGATATCTGGAATTAGAAAGAGAAATCATTCCTCAAAAAGTAATTCAAGTGTCAGTTACGTTGAGACTCCACCGAATGGATTTTACTACGTAGTGCGTCATGCTGTATCAGAATGCCCGAACTGTTATGCAAAGATAAGCCCTCCTGATTTTACTGTGAATATTGTGACCTTTTTAATGACTGCAGTTTGCGCTGATTGCAGTCTGACCATTTACATAGTTCACGATCCTCCCGATGACTCGTCACCCAGAGTTTGCATTGTGACAGACGAGGAGAAGCGCGCTGGTGCTCGGAAAAAGACCACTCAGAGGAGTCTCAAAAAGGCAACAGTTGTGGAGTCGTAATGTATAGGTTTTCTGGTGTTTCGCAAAGAACCTACTTGTAAATGTTGGTAAAAAAAAAAATAGCTCAAATATGTTACGCGATATATGAGTAAATGTTTAAAAGGACATTGTACATTGCAGGACATGCTTTAATGCTTGGATCACCTGCAGGTATTTCTACTTTTTCGTTCGTCCTGTTTTTTTTAAAACTTCTGACACGTAAAGCACAAATGTTTATTTGAAAACAAAACTATTAAACAGAAATGTTAAAAATTTTATTAATCTCTTTGAAGAGTCCTTAACTTAATGCAAGCACAAAGCTGTACAGAAAGTTCGCAAATGCGTATTTTAATGAAGTACGTTTGTTCAGTGGCATCTTAGTGTCCAAATTGTCAATCTTTCTGTGCTATCTGAAGATGTCCACTATTTGTTACTTAAGGGAATTTGTTCAGTCTCATGGTTTTGAAGAGGTAATTGGAGCTGATAATAACAAATTATTGTATTTTATAAAGCTTTCTGTTGAGGCATCCACCCATTATAATCTGTTTAAGTCGTTTTATTTTCGTAAAATAACTTCATAAGTCTTATGTCGCGGACTTCTAAGTGAGCATACAGTTATCCAACTGCATAAATCTATTGTCTTTATATTTAACAATTAATATGGCTAAACACTGTATGCTGTTATTATGAAGAGTTGTAGATGTGACTATCTCTTGTCAAAATCTTAACGTTTTACTCGAGTGTATAGCAGTTTTGGGTTAAACTACATAAAGGTTTCCCATTTTCTATGGAAGTGGTATTAAGGAGTTAGATTCAAAATGCCCATCGTAACTTAAAGTGCATTTTATCATTCATGGTGAAATTGGTGCTATCTCAAAACAGCGCCTTCCCTCTCTCAATATTATGTGTATGTTATCATTCGAGTTTCAGAAGTAAAATTAGGTATTGTGACAAATAGATTAAATGTACTGATACGTTTTTGTAGAATTTTGTAAATAAAAACAAAATAATTGGTGATCTTTTGTTACAGCAAATCAGCCTTTAGTAATAGTTCTGAAAGTTGAATTCACACAAGATATACTTTATATCTATATATATATATATATATATATATATATATATATATATATATATATATATATATATATATATATATATATATATATATATATATATATATATATATATTATATGTAGGATATATATGTAAAATATATATGCATACATTCATACAGTTTTAACACCATAAGGCCATAATTTCTCACTGATCAAGTCCTCGACTCATTAAGAACCTGGCCTCTTACTAGGGTTTAATGTTTATTGTAGTTCCTTTGTCGATATTTCTTTTAGACATTCCCATTGATACTTTATCTGAATTCCTTATAACTTCCAAAGGAAGTTTCATCATCATTTGCAAAAGTACGTGACCAAATGATCCCCTTTTTTTTTTTTTTTAAGTTGAGCTTGGTCAGAAGATTTGACTAAATTTCCATTTGCTGACTTTAGTAGAATTTGGTTCGTTGCCCTTCTTGTCATTATTTTGCGCATAGCTTTATTGTTTCTAAAACTCGTCCTAAAACAAAAAAAAAAAATTTCTTATTTCCCAGATGTCTGATGCTTTCCTTTAGACACTGTATCAGAACGGATGAGCATAGCTTGGAGATATTTTTGGAGAAGTTGTACGCACTTGCTTACTTTATAACTGAAGTTGTAGTTAAAAGTATGAGGCCTTGATTATCTTTAATAAGATAAGACACACTCATCATGTTAGTTATCTAATTTTATTGCTGGGCTACTGGTCAAGAAGAGCATCCCAATAGTGAACTGAAGAAAAATGCGAACTTTGGTAAGGGCCTGTATTTCTCTGTGCAGTGGACATGTGGGCAGCTATTGCGTACATCAAAGCAAGGAAGCTCCAAAGGAAAGTGGAATTACAAGGAGGCATAACAAAAAATCCTGAAACGCAGGTGAGTTACTCAACCAAGCGTCTTATCTGAAGCCTTAGTTTGTAGATGCAATTCCCTCCATCCTCACATCCACCAGAAGGGTTAGGGTTTTAGAGCTTATCATCTAAATTTATTGATTGATGTGACCTTTCTAGCTGGTCTTGCTTTTTCTTGCTAGGTAACAATAAGCCACACTCTGGCAGGGGGTCTGGTCTTCCCCCTCTGCTCACCTATGTGACCGAGAGACTGACATCTCCAGGTGTGAGTTCAACATTAATCATTATCTTGGGACAGGGTAGTGCCGTCAGTGCACCTCATGCGGTGCACTGTGGGCATTACTTCCGGTTCTTTGCAGCTTGCCTTCGGCCCCTAGATGCAACCCCTTTGGTTCCTTTTACAGCGCCTCCTTTCATATTCTCTTTCTTCCACCTTACTCTCCACCCTCTCCTAACAATTGATTCACAGTGCAGCTGCGAGTTTTTCCTCCTGTTACACCTTTCAGACCTTTTTACTGTCTATTTCTGTTTCAGCGCTGAATGACCACATGGGTCCCAGTGTTTGGCCTTTGGCCTAAATTCTATATTCAGTTGAGACATCCTCATGCCTAAGAGCTAAGACTCCATTAAAAGACGAGGGTTTATATATCTTAATAAGAACGAATGGTAAAGTTTTCAGATAATTTCCAGCTTTCCTATGTATACAAACCTGATGTCCTTAATTGTAATCCCATCTCTAACCACTCTTCAACAGCCCTGCTGCCACTGAAACTGGCAGAAGTGAGAGGCGTGTGTGTAATAGCCCAAACCCCGTGGGAAAGACTGCCAAATTTGAAAACCTTGTTGCCAAGCTTTCATGATTGGCCCAGCTGTGAGAAGGATGTCCATTTTACAAAAGGTGGTGGGTTATATATTTAGGAAAAATAAAAATCTGCCATTTGTACGGCTAAAGTGCCTGGTAAACGTCAACACAAATTAGGAGCTTGTCGAGAGATGAAATGTTCGAGGCTGGAAAATAGTATGAAACCTCTGAGATTAGCATGGTAGAGGAGCAGTGTTTACAAAGTCAGAGAGTAGTGGGTTTGGAAGCAGCAGGACGAAGACCAATAGGAAGGTCCAAGAAGCCCTGTACTTGATGGGGATCTATGTGAAAGTCCACAGAACTGGTAAGTAATTCATGACATGTCTAAAGCCTCATGAAAATGCCAGTGAGGATGATAACTAGTGTCTTGAAACGTTCAGAGAGCATTCATATGTGTAGTCTCAGTTCTGGTAGCTTTTTTCTTTGTTGTACCAGGGTACCCGAGTATATATACATAGCGTAAGCACTTATGCAAATAAAGGACACATCCTGTCTATATTTAGGATCTTTGTGTATTTTGTCTTATACTTTGGGTAAGATGGTTCAGGTCAAAAGTCAGTTTGTTGGAAGTAAATCGCTGTGTGACACTGTCTTGGATACAGGAAAAGGAAAATGGATGGACCTGTCTTAGAAGGTAAAATATAATACTTTCAAGTAGCTGTTTGGTATGTATATATCAGAACTACATAGACTGATAATTGGACAATAGGAAGAATATGACAAGAAGTTTACGTCATCGATCCTCTGGACATGTATAACAGACGCCAAAAAGAAAAGATAGTGATATTTGAGCCGCTGATCATCAGGTAATGGAAGAGTTTCAAATTAAACATCCAAAGGGGAAAAAGCAGAAGTAGAATAATGTATGGATGAAAGACACAGATCAACAAATCATCCAAAGAAATATGTATTTATACTTGATGCATATACAGCTACTGGCAAGGTAACCTCTACAGAAGTATGGATGCTGACACTGCTACGCAGAGGTAGAGGCTCTGGAGATGGTAGCAGAAAGTTGTCATACAGAATATCTGACCCACAAATTTTGTTAGCAATCGAAAGAAACCAAGTTAGTCTCGACTGACGAATGGACGTCCTGGACTCCCGCCTCGCACACAACTATATTTGAGAAGGTAGCATTGCGCCTGTGTACTCAGTGTGACGGGTTACTGCCGGCTGAGCATTTTCTGGTGCGCTGCTCCAGATGTGTAAGCAGCAGCAGGAGAAAGTATGGCCTTTCCTGGAAGTCTCTTATCTCGCTCCTGGCTCACCACTTTAGCAGGATGATTAAGACGAGAAGTCTCATCTTAAAGGGATGCTTGATTAACAAACTACAGTGGTATTTATATGAATTGCCGACCAGTCAGCAGCCAGGAAATTTACATAGTGACTAACAGACTAATAATGCACATGCATTCTATTTTAGACTTTATGTCTTCCGAATACGTGAAAATCAGGCGTGTCACGGAAATCGACGCCTGCCCTGCTGGCTTGATGTGTTGCTAAGGGGTATGGCGTGAGAACCACGGTCCGAGAGCCAGGTGCGATCCAGGTGTCGCCGAAGAGGTGCCGGTCTGTCGGCTCAAGGAGGGCAGCGTGAGAACCTACTTACGTGGCACAAGGATATCCTCCGACGATGGTTGGATCATGTGCATTGTTGGGGAAAAAACCCACGAATTTGAGGAATTTTGTCAATAAGATGAAGATGTCGTGAAAGCTCGCTGGAATGAGGCCATTGATCTTCCTGACAATCTAGCATTTTGAAGAGCTAAATTAAGAGGACATTTATATTGATACTTGTGTCTCTGGAAAAGATAATTATGAGATGAAGATAATGATTCCCCAAACAGTCCAGCATTCTGGAGATGTAGAAATAAATGTCTTGGTAGTCAAGCATAGAAAAAGATGTCAAAAAAAAAAAATATATATATTGATTTCCCCAGTAATCTTCCATCCGAAGGATAAAATCAAGAGGATAAAATCAAAAGAAATAATGATATCACTTTTGCTCATAATCATTAGTCATCTGGAAGAGATAAGATTAGTGAGACAGATACTGATCTTACAGGTAAACATCTTTAAAAGATAGTATTAGTGAAATTTTTTTGGGGAAAAGATAATACTGCAGATTTATATGAGTAATGCCTGATAGAGCTGTCAATCAAAGTCCTTCTCTTGGCCAGGTTCAGAGAACACGAGTAAGAGGACAAAAAAAGGTGGGGGGGAGACCGCTAGAGCTTAACCATGAAGGATACGATAGGTCTGTCCTCAAAAGGAAGAAAAGTTATAAGGATCTTGAAAAACAAAAGCAAGAAGAGAATTCCAAAGCTTGGCAGTAGAACAGTGGTTCTCAACCTTTCTAAAAGTTGGTCCTTCCCTCCACGCCCCCTTGCTTCTATGAGTAAAATTCCCTTCCAGATTTAAAGGAAAATAAAAAAGAAAAGAGAAAGAGAAGGGTGTTTTTATTCTTTTGGGAATGAATTAGTGAGATTCTTGACACTGCTTCTTAGCCACTCTTAAGAGAATAACGAATATAATTAGAGAATTTTTAATTTTCCCTAGGGCTCGCGCCCCCCTTGGATACTGCTGACGTCCCCCAGGTTGAGAACCACTGCAGTAGAAGAAAAGCAGTTGATGAACCATGTGATACTAGGATTACTGACTTACGGAGTAAGTGTGGGAAGGAGTAGCCTGGCGGGTTTGTTACTAGCCCACAACAGAGAGCTGAATAACACGGAGATCAAAGTGGTACTTATAGAAAGGAGAGGGGAATCACCTGGAAGCGGAGAGGAGGTTTAGAAGATGAAGCAAAGGTGGGATCAGTGAAGAAATTATCTTGGATTCACTCTTACAGAGGAAGAAATCCAAAGGAGGAGCACCCAAACGCGGCAGGTAACAGAGGTAATTAAGATGAAAAAAGAATTTATCATCATAACAGCGTAATACACCCAATTGTTAGAGGCATGTTTAACCAGTGAGTAGTGTGATATCACAAATAAAGCTTTGAAGCAACTTGGACACCCAAAATACAGAGGAAAGTGAGTAGTTTAGTTAAAACTTCATAAATCACTGAAAAATTGGATGGTATAGGAAACGGAGAAAAGCAGATGTTGACCAGTCAACAAGAACAGATATCAAATGAGATTAGAACAGTGAGGAGCAGTTCTTGTGACAGGGAAGAGAGTGGATGTTTGACCCATCAACAACAGATATAAAACAGTTTGATGGAAACTGGAAATAAGTTTACAAAGGGGAGATGAAAGTAAGTGTGATCCTTTGCTAACGAGATTATGCCAGACTCGATTAAGTGCTTCGAGGTAATAGCAGTAATTCTCCGATGGGAGATGAACTCAGAGCGTGCAGGAAAGTGAGAGGTGAGTCAGATTTCAAATACTTTGGCAGTAGAAGTAGTTAACATAATAGAATGTTAATTGGAAGGATTGAAGCAGTCACCTTTCTTATTGACTGGCTGGACCGGAGCATGTTTCCAGCAGGAACGATAAGTATGGGATTTAAGTCAGGTGAAAAGATGGCAGAGCCAGTCCGCTTGCATACTTCTTGAGGAATTCAGTAAGAATATTAAATTAACCCGATGCTCTGCCAGTCTTTAAAAATGCAACTACCCTATGGACTGCTGGAACTGAGAATATTGGGCAGGACCTTGATCAGACAGGACTAGATTCAGAGGATTATGAGCTGCAGAATCACACTCAGCGGATCTAGGTAAGCACGACAGATTTGTACAATGAATGAACTTCATAATTTCCTGATATATGTGGGTATGTTTTCCATTTCAATGAAATCTTGGAAATCCAAATTTGGGAATGAAACGTTGAAACTGTCCTTTCCCACAAGGATTTTTAACTGATACTGGGTGAGACAACATTTTACAGCAATACCAGCCATGCTACCAGAAAGGATGTTTGCAAAAATGCCTCAAAATTCAGAGGCTAAAAAATGTCAAAGTGTAAGTGCATTTAAGATCTTCCATGAAGGCATGTGATGAGAATGCATCGTGTAAATGAAGAAAGCCGTTGATTAAGAAGGGTTTGTTAGGGGATTTGTCAGGTATTCAGAGTATGTGTCCCTCATAGCCCTCTTAGGTGTATTATGTTCATCAAGAAAAGGTCTCCAGAATTTCATGAATAATTCAAAACTAGGAGAGGACTGGAACAGGACTCTCTTAAAAGTATGCAATATATTTAGAGCTCGCTAACAGTTCTGCAGTGGGTGGAAACGAGCACTGGATGGACTAATAATAATATCTGGAATCGATACAAATCTCGCCGATCTAGAATGAGTTAAGGTCGTTTCAAAGAAAGGTTACTCATATACAGAAATCTTAACAATTCTGTAGTGGGCGGAAATGAGCACTGGATGGACTAACAATATTATCTGGAATCCATACAAATCTCGCCGATCTAAAGTGAGTTAAGGTCATTTCAAAGAAAGGTAACTCATTTACAGAAATCTTAAAAAAAAAATGCATACAGTTATATGAGATAGACCAAAGGAAAAATTAATTTTAAAGTCTCCCTTTAATAGAAAAGAATGGAATTTCGGAAAGAATGATTAATAGAGATCCGCAGTAAAGCAGATTAAGCCAGCGGTGTAGTCAGAGGAGCACGAAGCCGAACTCCTGCAAAAGTAACACTATTGATTAGTCTACCTTGCATTATGCCCCCCACGACGGTCTGTTAGTAACACTGCGCGTAATTAATATTTTTGAGCATTTGACGATGCTTGGTTCTGATGATATTAAAGCACCTTTTCATAACAGTTAAATGAACTTCGGTTTTACTCTTTTTTTGATATACGGAAAATGGTTGTCAGCAGTATCTGGAAGCTTGTCGTATGGGATTTAAAGAATTACAACAAGATTCCTAATTCTTGTGTGACAATCTTCTACCGGTTTTTTTTTTTAACCATAATTTTTGGAACCTCTTAAGTTCGCGCATGACACTCGTTCCTAATTCTATCAAGGAGCCACGATGGCGTTGCTGAGTGCAAAAAATATAATGGATCCTTACCCAATACAATACAGTGTAGAATTTAGGCCAGAGGCCAAGCGCTGGGACCTATGAGGTGAGTGCGCTGAAATGGAAATTGTCAGTAAAAAGGTTGAAAAGGCGTAACAGGAGGAAAACCTCGGAGTTGCACTATGAATCATGTGTCAGGAGAGACTGGAAAGTAAGATGAAAGAAGGAGAGTATGACTGAAGTACAGTAAAAGGAATTAAAGGGGTTGCAGCTAGGAGCCGAAGAGACGCTGCAAAGAACCTGCACCTGACATTACTATCCTCCTACTATAAAACACTTCCTAGTATGTCATGGATAAGGTGCTCAAAAGTTGAAAGACCGAGATTTCAGCTAGTGTTGAGTATTAGGTCGGTCTACTCTCACCTTCTCATCAATCTTGATTTCAAAAGTGAGCTTCTGCGGGACGAACTTCTTCTCGGTAGAGTAGAATTGAAATGAAGTCACTCTGTCAAGTGAATGACCCGCCTCCTTGTTTTATCATACAGAGGGTATTTTAGGCATTGCTTTCAAGAACTTTGTGACTGCTTTCTTGTACTGGTTCCTTAAGTCATGATTCACAATCCCATAAATACTCAAGGGAATTCTTTTTGACGTTGGGGGTATTTCCTAAAAGATTGTCTTTTTTTTTTTTTTTTTACCAGCAGTTCTGTTTATCATTCAAGAGGTAAGAAGTACATGACCGTACGCTGGTCTTGCATAATCGGACTGTTTTGAAACATGTTATATTAAAATAATAGCATGAGAAATTTTATCTTGTATGGATAATTGTATAACAATAAAATAGCTTCATACAGTCGAATTATGCATTTCAGTAGGAATCTTATAAGCCCTGTGACGAGAGTTGGACATCTGGGAAGAAATATGTCTCCCCCCGAGGTAAGTTGGATTGCTTTAGTGTGAGTATTGACAGTTTAGTGGAAACACTTATGAAAGGAGCTAGAACTCTAGAAATATTAAATGCTGTGATGATTTCTATACACAATTCGTAGAAATAGGTAAATGTTGAGCGACGGTGTTCAGAAATGAATAAATGCATCATGGTTGTGTAACATTTGCTGCGTATGAATTAATTGCAACACTTGATACCTTCTAGCTCTGAAATCGTTCGAAAACCATTGTTACTACTACTATTGCCTAGAGTTCTATCCTGGTAATTCAAGAAAAATGTAACCACACTAATATACTCGTAATATGAAGAATACTAAAGAATGATATCGATATTGTAGGAAATATGGTAAAAGGAGTGTCAAAAAAAGATTGTTTTTTACCTTTTTCATTGTTAAATCGAAAATAAACTTGCTTGTATCTCGGAGGATTATCTGTTTTCCAGAATGGTAAAAGTCACAACGCTTTTTTCCTCTGATGCTTAGTATTCAAAGTATATACCGAACCCAGTATTTACTGGAATACTTCATCGATATTTCTCTCAAGAAATGGATTTAGAAGATGTCTACAACAAACTTCAAGAGCGATGTACCCGCTAAGTTAAAATGGAAACTAACGATATGATAAAATAAGATAAAACACGATAACATTGTTTATGGAGTAGCCGTACCTCTCAAGCTTTATCTGTGATAATGGATGGTTCCCTGCATAAAATTATTTTGTATTAATGTTTTTTGTATTAATATAAAATATTTTTTTATTAATACTAAAGATATTTTTGTTTTAATATTTACGAAATTGTCGCTGCATAAATGGATATTCTGCATTTTGTTTTATCTGTCTGATAAGAAAAGTCTATAATACTTTCTGAAACAGAATGTATACTAGCTGCAGTGAAATTTCGTACAAAAATTGTAGTACATTGAGTTTATTGATTTATTTTAACGAGTTTTATTGCAGTAAATTTTAATATACAAGTATTTGGAGCCTAGGAATAGTTGGGGAAGAGACGCATCGGGGCAACCGACCCCTTAGCTTTGGGATGGGGGTGGGGGGGGAGAAAGATGAAAAAGAAAAAGAAGATAACATAAAAATGAAGTATTCGATTTCCCCAGAAGAAATGAGCTCTCTTCCATGCTCTCTGGACCCCTGGGATCTTTGATCTCTGGTGACTTCTGTACTGAATACATTACCTTTTTTGTGCCTGATGGTACTGATCAGCATGACAATTTTGCCCAGGAATTCTGTCAATCATCTTATTGTCTGCAGCTGGCAATGAAACCTTTCATATCACCGATTATCAAATGGATCGAGTTCTAACAGATGTTTCAGCTAAGATGAGGTCGACATCATTAGGCCTGGAATTCTGTCAATCATCTTATTGTCTGTAGCTGCTGGTAATGAAACCTTTCATATCACCGATTATCAGATGGGTCGAGTTCTAACAGACGTTTCAGCTAAGGTGAGGTCAACATCATTATGAAAGGTATATCTAAATCTTTTGCCATATAAATATATTCCCAGTTCCACAGTTTGGAAAATGGCAAGATGAAATGCTTGCATGTGATTGTCCACCCATAGAAATCTCTGAAATTCGTGGATACATCAGTCGCGTTAAGAAATTCCAGAGGATGGCTTGTTCCATTGAAAGGAAAACTTGAAATCCAGCCTTGCGGACAATCATGGATTAATTTTCACGTACATGGGCACACCTTGGTAAACAGACCATGACTCACAGAAAATTTCGGTAGCTCATTCGATTTACAGAAATTTACTGTAAGTCACCGGTGTGTCAGATCAGATCTCAATTTTGAAAACTAAACAACTGAAACAACTTGGTCTCATCTTCGATGGGCAAAGTTAAAATCGTTCGTCTTTGATTCCATCTTCATTTTAGTCGAAAATGGAAACGTATTAACCAGCTTTACGCCATAAGACGGCTGATTTTTTTCCCCCCGACACCTTGAGTTGCTTTTTATCAAAAGTCCTTCTCATTTAACGGACATTGAAAAAAGTCTTAGATGAACTAGACAACATTGGTGGGGAATGTTCATGTCAGTTTGTCATTAAATTTTAATATAATGTTTGAGTTTCTTCTTCCAGACTCATTACCGTAGGTCTGTTGCTTCTCAAATAGTCATTTTCCAGATGAATATAAATACGCAGTATTGTTTCTGTTCCAACAGGCCGTGTCTAATCAGTCCTTCCCGCGCTATAAAAGGTTGCCGCAATACCCATTTTTTTAGCTGGTGTTTACGCCGGAAGTGTTGCATTTAGGGGGCCATTGTTTTCTCCCTTCGTCGCGTATTATGCTTCTTGTTGCGCTGCTCCTTTCCAGGCATGGTGCTTGGAGAACTTTTGCAAATGCCGTTAAATATTTTGACTGCGGTGAAATAAGCTTTTAGTTTTTGTTTTTTCATATTAAAACTGGGTTTCCTTCAGAATTTTGATCCCCATCGTTTAGAAGTATTGTGGGAGAGCTGTTAAAAGCATTTAAACACTGCTTGAAGTTCATTCATTGAAAATAAAGAAAAGAAAATAGCTTTGTTCTCTTCTTTCCCATTTCATGATTTAGGGAAGTTCGTGGCCAGGTGGTTTTGATACATTTTTCACCTTCCTGTCTTTTATTCTGGTATGCACGTATGCAGTCGTTAAACTCTAACATCTGTCTTCTGTTCTGGTATGTGCTTATGATGTTAAACCCTAACATCTGTCAGAGATTTAAAATTAGCTATGCTTCAGTAAAAGGTGTTTAACACTTGTGGCTTATTGCATTACTAGACGACAAAAGTGACTAATGTAAGAGGGGCAAGACACGTCTCGATTTTAAGGATGCTAGGTCCCTTTTCCGAGATCTGACCGAGGTAACTTCGTTCTGCGCACGCGCACACACATTCATATTATATATATATATGTATATATAATGATTTTGTGTATGTACGTGCAGGTCAACAATGCATTCAGTTAAATTTCTTTGAAAATTAAGCAGTTTCTCAAAACGGGTGGTTCCCGAGAGAAACAAGACAGCAGTTACTGTCACATGTACGTTTTACCTTAATTGTAACTAAAAAGAAAATGTTACCATTGTCACTCATCCGAGGTCTGTGCTCTCTAGACTAGGAGCTACGAACCCCCAAGCATATGGTAAGATTAAGGATTGGGCAAACTTATTTAACCCATCAGTTTATTTTAGAAGGAAGCAGCTCTCCAGAGCGTGCTTACTGTGACGAGACTCTAGCAGTGGAGCACATTTTGGTGGTCTGCCCCAGGTATTTTACCCAAAGAGAAAGATATTTCCAGGGTAAATCCCTCTCGGATATTTTGGGAGATGAAGCAGATATTTGTGCCATCATCCCTTTAAAGTGTATACAAATCTTTATTGACATTTAATTTTTTCTTAATATACAGCATATATCACATCGTACAGGTTTTTAATGACATTTAATTTTTCTCAAATTGGTCACATCGGTACATTTTATATGTTAATAATTTCCTTCACTAATTCATTAATTCATTTAACTTAATATAATTTATTTACTCTTCATTACGGCGCTGAATTGCCTTCTTGGCCCCAGTGCCTGGGCTTTTGTCCTGAATATCATACAACCATCCATCCATCCGGGAGACGAAAGGCCCAGATGTGCAAGAAGAGAGACTCAGCGTCGCCTCTGATCAAGACCCCTCTCTCTCTCTCTCTCTCTCTCTCTCTCTCTCTCTCTCTCTCTCTCTCTCTCGGTGGTCTTGCTCTGATCAACCAGAGAAACCAGATGCCAGCCAGCACTTGGACATTATCGTCAGAGAATTATTGCAAGTCGTTATAAGAATTGGCAGTGGATCTGTTCCATTCTTTTCTTTTCTACATTTTTTTTCACTTTGTCCTACTTTCTTTCACTATCTTTTCCTTGCTTGTAAAATCAGTCAGCCTGGCAACTGTCTCCAGTTCATCCAACTGAAGCTGAACCAAGGCGTACAGTTCATTGAACAGACAAGAGCTTCTTTTGATCCATCGGTATACCGACCACTCAGTCTCCATACTATGCGGGTTTGGTTCACTAAATGGTCACCTAAACTTTCGAGTCATTAAAACAAGTTTGAGTACACACAGGGAAGCCGTTGCAGGAGTTGAAAGGGTGCATTAAAATAGGTAATATTCCATTCTGCCCTGAACCGTCCCCGTCCCAGTGCCTGGCCTCTGGACTAAAATCTATAATCCAACTCATTCCAACGCTGAGCTTTGTATTGCCCGTAGGAAATTTGGTACATTTGTCAGACGAGGTTAATATAAAAGACATTCTTTGTCTTCAGTAACATTACTCATATGTTAGACCTTCTGTTGTAGTACGTGAAGATTAACAAGTCTGCGAATGCTTAATTTAAATCTCGCCTCACTTACTTTTGAATAAATACTGTTGTACATTTTTCTCAAAATAGTTACTAAGTTGAGTCTTCGTTCTGTAACTGTAGTTTTTCTTATCAGTTTTGCTGATAGGAGTAACCGCTGGTTATCTGCATTTATACATGTAATTGTACTTTAGAAAGATACCCCATGCGAAGCGACGTCAGTGTCAAGGCCAGGATCCTTATTTTCGTTACCACGTTAGCAGACCCGTTCTTCTCTGGTTCTGGATCCTGGTGAAGGCATTCTTTGGACGAGGAGTCCACGAGTACTTCGCCATGTGTAAAACAGGTGGGTCCTCAGCTTCCCTCCTCACCTGTGCGGAGAAAGTTGTAGAGTCGAATTTCGTAGATCATCCTACACAGATGAGGCCTGATACTCGATCTCGGGATGTGTAGGGTCGATAAAATACCTCTTGTGATACTGCAGCTTCATGTGGTTCGTTCACATACATGTACACATTTTTTTATGACATTTGTGTGCACATGTTTAGTTTTGAACGTTCATTATGCCTTTACATGCATAGTTCACATGGTTTTCGATTAGATTGTGGTCTGTGAAGTTGCAGTGTAAAAGAGATCATTATAAAATTAATTATTTTAATGGCATTGCCGCTCCCTCTTCCTCTCTCTCTCTCTCTCTCTCTCTCTCTCTCTCTCTCTCTCTCTTTCCTCTCTCCCATTCACATGTTCCCCCAGCCCAGCTGTTCACAGCCGTCATTGCTCCCGCCTCCTCTTCACTACGTCCCTGTGAGTAATGCGATGCCTTCCTATAATGGCAAAAGAGACATCGCCCTTTTTTTAGCGATCCTTTGAGAAGAGGGACTTACAGGTAAAAAAAAAAAAGTCAGAAAAACTTCCTCCTTAATAATGCTAACATTTTGTATGATCGAAAAGTTTGTTTATTACATCTAGGATGTACCTCTTAACAGAACGGTGTGCTGCTATTTATCTTTATTTTTCTATTTGAACGTTCTGTTTTTCTTCCCTGTGATAGGCTCCTGTTCAGTTTTATTAATTGGGTTTTCCCATAAGGTTTTCGTTGAGTCTAAATTTCCCCGCATATTAATAACGAGATCCATTAACCGCCTAGAGTTTAATTTCTGGCTTTGGAAACCTGTGTTGATAGCAGCCCTTATATCAGGTGTAAAAGAGACAGAGAAAAACATTTTCAAGCCTGCAGTGTCTGATAGCCGTGGCTTGTGCAAATGGAGGCGATGACCTCTCGCCCAATGACCTCTCGCCGATGAGCCCATCATTGGAGGCCAAAAGGTCACCGAATGAAAGAAGCCTTGATCGTGTCTGAAAAACTTACTGGAAAACATGTAACATCGACTGTTCCTCCCCCAGAATGTTTGCCATATTTCCTGAAGCATTATAATCGTATCATTTTGAATGTAGCTTTAGTAGGTCAGTTATTTATGTTTAAGATTAAATCGTGGCAAATGCGCCACAGATGTGGCCTGTCACTCGGTGTGGGACTGAGTGAGATTGCAAGTTCAGGCTGTCCTTTCTTTCTTTCTTTTCTTTCTCATTTGGATGGCTGATGGAGTATTTATTTTCTTTCTTAGACAAACAGTCCTCATTATCAAGTAACTTTTTCCATCATGCAGTTTAAATGAACGTTCTTCTGAGATTTTACTCTTCTTTAGTAATATTCTCTCTATCGATGCCATGCTATCTTATTGCAGTGCATTTCAGCGATGTTCTAAAGCTGAGAAAACGAAGTGTTACGGTAGTAGCAAAATGACCACAAAATATGGATCACTGTTTATGGTGTCAAAGGGACGTGCAGAGTGTACACAGAATGGCAGAGCCATTTCTGCAAAGACCATCTCCCTCTCAGTACAAAAAAATGAGCCGTCCCTATCCCTCTTGAAGTGAACCAGTTTAATCCTTTTTTTCTTGTGTATAGGAGGGATGATACTAAAGCTGCTCTGTTAAATGTTTTGTAAATTAAAAATAAAACAGAATGTACGTGAGCTCTTTGACCACAGCTACCCGTTTTGTAGTTGCCCTTAACAAGTAAAGGATTTTTTGTAATAACAAGTAAAGGAGTTCTTATAATTGTCATCTGTATTTATATTATTAATGTTATTGTTATTATTATAAGTTATCAGTCGGTTATAGCAGACACATAAGGCTATTTGGTTGAGATTCCTCGGTAGGCCATTTTGTAACAAAAGAAAGGAGAGAATCACAGCAAAATGCATTTAAAGATGAATATAGCTTAAACAGAAAATAAACAAACACATATATATAATTTTTTCTTCATGATATCGCCTTGCAATATGTATATCATTCCATGATTTTGATATATTTACTGTTCTAGTTACCATGTGTTATGTGTAATAATAATCATTGTTGAGATATCATATGTAGTGTAATATCAGATTTCACAAGAATTAATAATATCTTTCTTGATAATAGCATAGTAGTGGGGGAGAGAGTTTAGTTAGACCAGATTTTGTAGCTGTCATGGAAATCGCTTTGTTTTGAGTTGAGACGATAGATTTACATGTTAACAAGCAAGAGATAGCAGTCGAGTAGTGTTGAGATTTTTTTAAAAGCTTTGTCCCATATGATTTTCTGGTAAAGACGTGTACCTTTTTGAGAAATATGAACGAGTTGTTTCAATGAAGCACATGGCAATTGCATCATGTTTAAGATTACATTGCTCTGGTCATGTATTGTTCTGATCGTGTCCCATACGATTTTCTGTTCAAGTCACATATGCCTTTTTGAGAGTAAAAGCACGTCTCGATCGTTTACATCATGTTTTGTAAGATTGCAGCCCCAAGAATGTTTTGCTCAGGAAGTGACATCATCCTGCTTTTCTAGAATTTTCCCTTGTATCTTGTTTCCAAAATGTAATGACATAATTCTATGGGGTTTTGCTTCTTGCTGGAAATCATAAAAGTTTGCCCATTCTAATTTCAGAGACCTTTCATGTGGTTCTCTCTCTCTCTCTCTCTTCAAAAGAGAGTAATTGGTAACATAAAATATTCATGGTCATTAGTTTTAGCTTTTGAGATCAGATAGTAGAAAGTTTTATATTCTTAATGGCGTCTTTCAAAAGTGTGTTTTGTGAATCTTGAGCAGCTCCATTTTGGGTAATTTTGTGAAAGTTTTCACAAGCTTGTGTAAGGTAAAGTGAATTTTACTTATTATTACCATGGTATAATAAGGTATATTAAGGGATTTTTGCCTTAGTGAGATTGTTTTG
This sequence comes from Macrobrachium rosenbergii, assembly GCF_040412425.1. NCBI lineage: Eukaryota > Metazoa > Arthropoda > Malacostraca > Decapoda > Palaemonidae > Macrobrachium > Macrobrachium rosenbergii. The sequence continues at coordinate 8,910,879 of NC_089769.1, read as the reverse complement.
GTAAATCTTTGGTGTATTTTTGTGTGTTCTTGTGTTTTCAATCTCTTAATTTTTCACATTTTAAATAGTGCTGATTTAACATTTAATTACTTAGCAATTTAAGTATTTTTTAATAATTTAACATTGCATACTTTGTTTAATTTTCATTTACTAAGATTTTCTTTTCAAATCTTGAGTAATTCTTGGTAGTTTAAATTTTGCTTGATTGATTTAACGTCTTGATAAATTAACTATTTAATATAACTCAAGATTAATTAAATTTTGCATTTTTTTCAAGTAATAGTAAACTTTTTCAGATGGTGAATTGTAATTATAAATTTTGAATTTAAAAACAAATTTTTGTATTTAAAATTTTTAAAAACAGTGTTTCATTTATTGACCACCAGTGAATAGGATTAATTGTGTGCATAAGGCAAAGTGATATGCATGTTTTGTTCTTTAGTTTTGCTGAAGTTAATTAAGACCAGGAAAACAGTTAAAGTTGTTTGATGGAGTGATGCCCTTTTACTTTAGTATATTTCTTGTTTAATTGTTGATACTTCACACGTGTTTTGATAAACTTAGACTGATTTCTTGCATGATTAGAAAGTTTGTTAAGGGATCACTGTTGCCTTTAGAGCACTCGGTCATAATTCTGTTGTTATGAGAGTTCAGGTATCAGGCTGAAGTGAGGTAAAATTTTGAATTCTGTGATTAGTTGTGTAATAACCAGGTACTTGCTACACATCATGACAATATATATATATATATATATATATATATATATATATATATATATATATATATATATATATATATATATATATTTATTTTATATATATACATGCATATATATATGTGTGTGTGGCTTATCTGAGAGTATCCAACTAAGTTGACCCGCTTGTGAATGGATACTATCGTCATCTCAAAGTAAAGGTTCGAGCCTAGCAACCTCATACCAAGACACGTTAGAAGCTTAGCATTCAAGTATTATGGCGTCGAGATGAGTTGACTACGATTCTAAGAACAGAAACTGCAGGGAAGGACCACTTTTATGTATAATTCCTATCGAGTGTGGATTACCCGATATGTATGTTGAGTTTAATATTAATGAGTTGTATGTAGCTTGATGTACGGTGAAAATTCCATTTGCAGATTAAGTGGCAGACCATCATATATATATTTATATATATATAAATATATATATATATATATATATATATATATATATATATATATATATATTTATATATATATATATATATATATATATATTATATATAATTACATGTATGTATGTGTATACAGTATATGTGTTAGTACTTGCTATCATGCTGGAAATGGATTGATTATGATTTTTAGTAAAGAAGTTAAATGTGACAGAACAGTGCAAGAGTTGAAATCAGTATTGTCTTTCATGATCATGATGGCTGAGAGTATAAAGCCACTGTCAACCTAGTCTGAATGTATAGTGAAGCTGATATTAATGAGTTATTTGCTTTGTGATATATATATATATATATATATATATATATATATATATATATATATAGATGATATAGATCTCTGCCAGTGTAATTGAATGTAATGAACTTGGATGATGTCATGCAGATATACTGCACACACTATACACATAGGGAAAAGTAAACATTTAGTGTTCCTCGTATTACCCTTAGTCCTTCTGACCTTTCCCAGTGGATTCACTCTTAGAGTTATAAACATGATCTAGGTCTAAGCCAGCGACTCTTCTTAAGTGAAGCACTTGGTTGAGGTACCATGAACAAGTCATGAAAGCTTTTTGATAAACGCGATGCCCTGAATTTACTCGAGTTAGGTATATGTTCATGTACTCAGATGATGTTATGGAACTTGCAGTATGTTTATGGTTGAAAAATGCTTAGTTAAGCGACTCCCTGAAAAATAAATAGTGTGCGATGACGTTGAATAACACCACCCACTTTCTGATCATGACCTACTACAAGTTCCTTAACACCATCTGAGTACGCGAACATGAACCTAACTGAAGTAAATTATGAGCATCACATTTATCAAAAAGCTTTTAACCTTTGTTGTTGGTACCTCAACCAGGTGCTTTACATAACGTATGAATAGTCGCTAGCATAGGCCAACGTCATGCTTATATCTCGGATAGAGCGAATCCATTACAAGAGGTCAAAAGGTTAAAACAAGGAAGAGTATATGTTTACTTCTCCCTGTCTGTACAGGGCGTTTACTATAGTGCATGACAACTTCTAAGTTTATTGCATTAAACATTACAGTAACATATATTGTAGCTGTTACAATTATATCCGTGTCAGGTAAAATACACACACACACACACACACACACAAATATACAATATATATATATATATATATATATATATATATATATATATATATATATATATATATATATATATATTATCACATAACCGTGATTTATATAAGTCGTTGGAGGGTGCTGCCGAGTGTTTCAGTCACGTAGGTACCAATCCATTTATCACTTATAATTCCCCTTCGGTGATATTCTAGAAGTAGCATGAATTGGATATTAAACGACATTTGTAGGTTATGTTTATTTATATATATATATATATATATATATATATATATATATATATATATATATATATATATATATATATTCACAAATATCGTTTAATATCGAATCCAATATACCTTGGAATAACTTACACCGTGGATGTAAGATATTCCCAGGGTATAGTGAATTCGATATTAAACATTGTTTGTGACTTAATATGTGAACATAAAACATAAGAAATAAAATAAAAATAAATAATGAAGTAAATAAATAAATAAATATATATAAATATATATATTTATTATATATATGTATATATAATATAGATATGTAAATATGCATATGTATGTATATATACATATACATTATATATATACACATATATTGATTCGAAAAGGAGGTTAGATTCAATGACTAGGACTTTTTACTCTGCGGACTTAACCCTTCTAACTCTATCCGTTCTTGGTGTTCGTGCGCTGTGAGCATTACTTAAGGTTCTTTGCAGCGTCCTTTCGGCCCCTAGCTGCAACCCCTTTCATTCCTTTTACTGTACCTCTGTTCATATTCTCTTTCTTCCATCTTATTTTCCACCCTCTCCTAACAATTGTTTCGTAGTGCAACTGCGAGGTTTTCCACCTGTCACACGTCTCAAACCTTTACTCTCAAGTTTCCTTCAGTGCTGAATGACCTCACAGGTCCCAGCGCTTGGTCTAAATCTTATATTCCAGTGGTGTCAGATAACCCGAGACGGCGGCGGACCATGTATTGTCAGCAAGCGCACAAGAATAAAATATTCCCTTCGGCCTCGGCGCCTCCACCCTCGCCATATGTGACAAAACCTGGTGCTTCCCAAAGCAGGTGCTGCATCCCCAAGGTTCCCCAGGTGCGGCTTTGTGCACCAGTGGCACTGAGACGAGCTGATGGAGTCGTTATGCTGTTTTTATTTATTTCAGTCTATTTTTTTGTACTGCCAGAAGAGCCTACAGTCGGTGGGAGATGAAAATTCTCTGTGACGAGTAAGTGGAATGTCATTTTCTCGCAGATTATTGCTTAATGTCATTATTATTGTCCATGGTTGTGAATTATTAATGTTTATTATTGTTGTTTAAAGTAGTTATTAAATTTTATATTGTTAGTTTTTATTTTTACACCTTGCGTTTTTATTCCGTGTCATTTGTGAGTCTGTATAAGTGGCGTTTATTATAATTTTGTAAATTAATACTCAGTATTGTGAAGCATCGTTTTGCAGATGTTGTTTTCGCACGTCATCATTATCCAATATTAATTCTTGCTGAATGCTCTTTGATACTTAATAATTATTATTTAGCTTTATGGCGTTTTTTCATACAATATATCAATATTGCTTATGATTCTTATTCATGACTTGTGCTCTGTATTTATTAGTGTTGCCTTAGTGAATACTTACATCCTATTCATATTTTCTGAGAATTATTACCGTTTTTATTTTTCTGTAAGAGAGCACTATTGTGCCGGCTCTGTCTGTCCGCACTTTTTCTGTCCACCCACAGATCTTAAAAACTACTGAGGCCAGAGGGCTGCAAATTGGTATGTTGATTATCCACTCTCCAATCATCAAACATACCAAATTGCAGCCCTGTAGCCTCAGTAGTTTTTATTTCATTTAAGGTTAAAGTTAGCGATAATCGTGCTTCTGGCAACGATATAGGACAGGCCACCACCGGCGGTGGTTAAAATTTAATGCGCCTCGGCTCATGCCGCATTACACCAAGACCACCGAAAGATAGATCTATTTTCGGTGGCCTTGATTATACGATGTATGGAAAACTCTATTGCGCCGAATAAACTTCGGCGCACTTTTTACTTGTTATTTTCTAGAAATCATTATTTCATAACCATCTTCTTCATCACTTTCAACACCTCGTGATTCAGAGGGCCTTGATAACCCTGTGATCTCACTACCGAGGTATGTATATATACTTTCAGGGAGTTGCATCCCTTTGCATCCCTGCCCCTGTGTGTGTGAGCACCAGGTCCAGCTGGCCTGCCTGGTAGTACCTGGGTTAGGAGCCCCTAGCTTAGAGCACGAGCCCCCGCCGCATTGCAGGTTGACGCCTCTTCAGGTCAAGACGAGATCCACAGTCGAAAATTGTGGCCTTGCTCAGGAGGAACACCAGAAATCATTGGCAGCGGGTTGATTGATAGGGTTAGGGCGTTGGGTGCTCTGTCTCCTTGACGTCAACTCTGGACGCCTGGCGAAGACCGGGGGTTAAAAATAGGGGTCACTGGGGTCACTGACCTTAGGTATTGCGTGCCACGAGGGACCGGCTATATCTCAGGTCGTCAGTGTATCATTGATCAGTATATGCAGAGACTTCGTGTGTGTTCATTATTGTGGAAGTTTCGTAATTTAATCAACAAAAACTTTAGTAAAATTGGCTGCAGGCTTTGCTTTTACACTTGTCGTTTATGTATTACCTACAGAAGCGTGGCCTCGTGTAACACTGAAATAGATAAGCGGTATTTTAAGAAATTATGTGATTAGTTCCGTTTAACATTAAAAAATGTAATTGTAATGATTGCCGTTGCTTTTGTTTTAACATTTACTAGTCATTACTAATATTAGTAGTATTTAGTAATTTTCTTTAATATGTAAATTTTTTATTTTACCTAAATCGAGATATCCGTCATTGGGAACTTATTTTTCCTCGCTATTTTAAGAAAATGTGAATCACTCTTGTCTTTCAAATATGACAGCTTTGATGAAAACCAGATGGCGGGTTGTTCTCTTGAATAAATTTAATTGTCGCTGATGAAAACTAACAAGTGAAAAAAAATTATTTGTTACGAAAGAATTGTCATAAAAGCAAATAGATAAAAAAAAATTTTTGTCTAATTTTTCTAAACAAAACTATCATCTTAAAGTATATCCTTATGCTAAGTATTTCATTCCCTCCCCCCCTTTATTTTACATACATAGACAACAGTAACAGACAGCACGATCGATTAAATCTTCCGTATGTAGCGCAGTGCCAGGCTTGTATTGTCCCAGAGACTGAATTGTAAGACTGAAAGCTCGGTCAAACAAGGTTAAGCAGGGCGATACCTATCTTGCCGAGTTAGAACGTCAACAATAACATCCTCGGAGTGGAGGATTTCCTTTGTGAAATAATGGGGTCAGTACCACCATCTAGGCTAGCCGTCACGACTATCGTGACTGATTTTCATCTTTTCAAGGTATTTGCAAGAGCGAGAGTAATAACGTTGAGGTTGAATAAGCAACGCCGGGAATGAAAGAAATGTCATATGTAGCTAACTCGGGATTCAGATTGACTTATCCTGCCATCTCTCAAAGGTCAGAATGCCATTAGCTGTTTCGAACACTTCTCCGTTGCGTCTGTAGAATAAACTTGTAGATAATTCTTTGTTTCGGACATATCGTTTCAAGGTTAATAAAAAATATGTATGGCAAACAAGCAGTAAATATCATTTCTTAATAGCATGTTTTGATTTCCAAATACTGCTCTTGGCCTCTGTAAGGTAGTGGATAAAGGTATGCTTAGATAAAATACACAGTCGCGCGCGCACACACACACACACACACACACACACACACACACACATATATATATATATATATATATATATATATATAATATCTATTTATTTATTTATTTATTTATTTATTTATTATCTTGCTTGTGTATTGAAGTCTCTTTATCTAATTCATCCAGATGGTTGCTCTTTAGCTGTTTACTTATTCATGCAATTTTAATTTTTTCCAAAGCTATTTCAGAAAGTCAAGTCTTCCTCTCTTGTGAATGTGAAAATTGCGAAAATCAAAAGTTTGCCCCTATTGACAATAACCTCGCCAAAGAAGAATCATTACTGTGCTGTGCAACTAATGGCTAATTGATATCACGCTGTGCGCCCAGTTCAGGATTCGGTTTGCATAGGTAAATTAAATACCATTGACCCTTAACGTATGACTCTAGTTTTCTAGTCCACTTTTTTGCTGCCGTCAGTGTGTCACCTATAGTGTGTGACTGTTATCTTCTTTCAGCCTACCATTATTCAAATTATGGACCCCCATGCCTATAATTCTTAAAGCCTTAAGAAGAGGTTCGGTTAGTTTACCCCGTCAAACGCTTTTCTCACATCAACAAAACGAAAGTAGGAGAGGCTGACGATACGTAATACTTCAGCATTTCTTTCAGGATTTAGACTCAGGTATCGGTTGAGTGGTTAGCTTTAAATCCAGATAAGCTTTCTGAAGGATGTGGAAAGGGGAAAAGTCTCACTAAAAGAACAAATTCGAGTATTCTTTGATGTAATTGTAGTTATTGCAGTCGGGCAAACTCGCATCCAACAAATTTAGTACAACTGAGTGACCTTCAGAATTAGAAAAAACACCCAGGTTATGCACGTGAAGACCAAGGGATTTAATCAACTCAGTGTGTGTGTTTTGACCTAGTTTGTTTGTTTGTTTCTTTTTTTTTAATTTTCGGCCAATATTTCATTTATATATATTGAACTTTGTGTTTTGGAGATTTGTTTTGGTAAGCATTAACAAGATACAGGTACGTTTTAATTAGCAGCCAAGGCGGGAAGTTATGTACTGGCTGATAATTAAATCGCACCTATATCTTGGTACATTTACGTGTAGATCCGTAGGACAAGAGCTACCCCGGGCTGTTACGTTTTTATTTATTCATTTATTCATTTATTTATGCATTTATTTATTTCTGCTTATATAAGACTTTTAACTCTTCTTCTGACAGATTCGAACAATGCGTTTCAAAATGTTGAGTGGGCGATAGATAATTACTGGGTAAGTTGGATCTTTGAGTTTGTTGTTAATTATTGTTATCAAGTGAAGCAAGAGTGGGGAGAAACTCTGTGAATTATGCACGCATTGAATAATGCAGCAAGTAAAATGTAAATTACCAGGTGGCACAAACTGGAAGCTTCTCCAGGGAAACCATCGCTCTCGGGTGATTTATTATTTGGTAAATTCGTTAAGGCATATCTGATATTACCTGGTGTCATATGATCGGAGAAATGAAGCCGAATGTTGTCAATATTGAGTGTATCTATTTCCCTTCTGGACACTTGATTGTTTATGCAATTCAGAAATAGAGCTAAAGTGATTAGCCGACATTCTAGATGCAACAGCCTCGTCTCCGACGGCTTCTCCTTACGACAGTGTCTTGGTCTTGGAACTTGCGGAATGAATGCCATTCCAGAGACGAGGACAACCATCAGAATCTAATGTCCTTTTCATTGACCCTCCAGTGCCTCAGAGCAAGTTTGAACTGCGCTCTGCTCTGTCTCGTTAGTATTGCAAAGTATCCCTCTCTCGGGGTCTTATCGTTCGCCTTCACAGTGAAAACTGTTCTCGAAAATGTGAATATAGGTCTTTAACCAGGTCGTTCCAGCCTGATGTGCTACGAGAATTACCTTGACGTAATCTAAAGGTATTACTGCCTGAGTCCAGCAACGCAGCCGTTGTATTCGAAAAACAGTTTCTTGGATCTCTGCTCTGGTAGTCATTTCTACAGTTGGGGTTGTTGCATAGACTAGCGTCTGCAGGTTGAGCTATTGGCAGCAGTTTAATTCATATATATATATATATATATATATATATATATATATATATATATATATATATATATATATATATATATATATATATATGTGTGTGTGTGTGTGTGTGTGTGTGTGTGTGTGTGTGTATGTATATATATATATATATATATATATATATATATATATATATATATATATATATATATATATATATATATGTATATATGTGTGTATGCCCATGCCTTGGGGTGTGTTGCATGTAGTATGTAGTTTAGTAATTCCATTCTTTGAGATGGTTCATTGTAGCCATTCTCTGAGGTGGTTTATTGCAGTGAATTATAGGCTAATTTTGTATGTAGATATCCAAAGGATATAAATTAGATTATATACATATTTTTTCACCGAATAAAGTTTGCGTAGGCATCCTCATGCAGTGGACGTCTCACGTGCATAGAACCTACCTACCATTTGCACACTGAATAGATTCTCATAATTGAAATTATGTTTCCTTTTGAAGATATGTTCCTTCATTGCTTAGGGGGGAGGAGAGAGGGAGATCTAAGATGTTGCCTCCTTTGTTAACAACCTAGAATTAAACTGTTGTCACCGAGCACAGTTAATTTGGTTTCGTGAATAATTTCATATCGAGGAATAGAATCACGTGATATAATTTTGTCAGTCTCGATTGTTATTGTTATTGCGTGTTCGTGATGCAGTTGAATAGTATATCTTTAATTGTAACGTGCAGTATATTATTATTATTATTATTATTATTATTATTATTATTATTATTATTATTATTATTATTATTATTATTATATGCTTGAACTACGATACATTTTCCGTGCCAAATTCGTTTATGAGAGTAAGAAGGAAAGAAGAAAAAAATTTAATTAAATCAAGAACAGATGAAATTAGAAGCAAATAAAAAGAGAGTAAACTGAAGACCAACACAGCCAAATAAGCCCTGCTAAAGGAGCGTGGTAGTCGAAGGGAGCATTGCCACCTCCCCTTGAATTTGCAAGCATCAAGACCCATGCAACTGGCAGGGAGAACTGTTGCAGTTTCCTACTGTCACGGGAACGAAAGATATCGTGGATTATCGTGGTATATCGACAAACAAGGACGGGGATGCTGTCATGCACTTAGAGAGAAGAATATTGAAGCTTGTTCGTATGCTCTAGGTGAAAGGCCATCGCAGTAATTCTACCTCCGTTCATATTCTCTTTTTTTTCCATCTTGCTTTCCACCTTCTCCTGACAGTTGAATCGTAATGCAACTGCGAGGTTTTCCTCCTGTTACACCTTTCAAACCTTTTTTACTGTCAATATCCGTTTCATTGCTGAATGACCTCACAGGTCCCAGCGCTTGGCCTAGGTCTTAATTCTACATCACAGTAATTTCCGCAAGATTAGAATATTTTATAGTTATTCCCGTTATTGAAATGAATTGGCATATTCCCATTATTGAAATGAATTTGCATTTACGAACTTCTTATTGGTAAGGTAATGTAACATCATATCAGTGTAACATTATGGCGTAATCTTAACTCATTAATTACGCTCATTAGCAGTTGAACACTAATGAATTTTTATTACTCATATTTCCATGAAATGCACATCAGTTAACTTAAATCTAATGAATAGAGTTTTAACCCAATGATTTTGATTTTGATTTCCATCACAAAACCAAAAAAAAAAATCGTAGACCGTCTAAAAGAACTTGAGGCCATGTCTATTAAAAAAGGTTTTTGTGAAAATATCTCCCTCCTACTCTTGTGAAAGGGAGAGGAGAATATCGAATAACGTAGTTTGTAGAGCCTCTGACCACACGTTCCCCCCGAGAGAGAGAGAGAGAGAGAGAGAGAGAGAGAGAGAGAGAGAGAGAGAGAGAGAGAGAGAGAGAGAGAATGATGATGATGCGTCGTTCAACAAGGCAATGTTTAGGTTCACATTTCAACCGTTTCACCAAGGACACTGTCACATGTTTTACGCTGGAGATCGGCTCTTCAAGTATCGCTTGATATTGACAGCCGACAGGAGTGACCACTGGCAGAGGGATTTAGAACCCTCGCGGCTGGAGGTGAATGGTTTCGTATTTTTGGGCTGGGTCCAGTTCTGCACATTAAAATTTTTTCTTTTTTTGGGGGGTGCGGGAGGGGGAGTAAGGGGTTGGAGAGGGTTTCTGCTGGGGGCACAGTGTTGCTGACCTGTTTCAGAAGGTTGCTGGAGGAAGGCGGAAAATGAGATTAAGATGGGAAAACATTGAGAAATTTAAATTACATCTAATTCAAGTGGTGTGTGTACTGTGTGATGTTGAATCATTTACGGACGGTCCATGAGTTCCAAAATTGCCAAAACATTCAGATAAATTTTTAAGACAAAAACAAAGCATAATCAGAAAATGTCATTTATTGAATGGTACCATTTCAAGATTTGCCACTTTTTGCAACTCAACGGTGACCAGGTGTCAGAAGTTACAGTTCTTGGTGGCCCCAAGTCACCTTTCCTTTAGACGTTTCCAGATAATTCTGCAGGGTTTTGGTTTTGAGTCGACCTACATTCGCATCGTATAATGCTATCAATGTGAAGACGTTTAACGAAAAACAAGGGGTATAGCGTAATGATTGAGATACATTTTAAGTTCAACAAAATTATTCCACACAACGTTCATTAAGCCCATAGATGCTGTACTAAGGGTAAAGTTGTACAAGAAGTAAAAAAAAAAATGGCATTTTGACATTATCTCCCCAGCGGCTCCCTCAGGTGACAAAGGTTTTTCGTCACAATCAACCTCAGAAAAATATCAAGTGACGCCATAAGTTTCTTCCGATGACATGATAAAAATTGACCGATACAAAGCGCTCTCGACGAGGATACCGAATCCATTTAAAACTTCATTTATACAGAAAGCCCACCAGAAAACATCCTTTGAAGACAACATTACTACCACCCTACCTCTTTCACCAAGTCCTCGTAGCTCGAGAGTGAAATCTTATGTGACTGGGCGCGTTCTATGTTATTGGTTTTATAGCATCACTTGGTAGTTTGCTGGAGCACTTCTGCCCCTCTATATCTGGGTTCCGCTTTTCGTTGCGCAAGTTGCACTCAGTGTGATGGACTGAAGTTAGCTGGTTTCATGTGATTTGTTCAGCATCGGATGAAATGACTTAATTTTGTGTCATTGATTTTATTATAATTCTTTGAGAACCATTGAGAAAGCGCGAAGTATTTTACTGCTCTTAGCTTTTTTTTTTTTTTTTTTTGGTTTAGCACTGAAAATGGCAAATCTGTGTGAACTGCAGGTCCTTTTGCATTATAATCTCAAAAAGTTATTCCTTCCCTCAGATCCTCCATGGTGGTAACCTGACTGCTTGTCAGGTGATATTTATGGGTGGCATTTTCCTAGAACATAAACAGGTTTTAAGGTAAATAACACAAAGAAATTATATTAAAACAAGCTAGAAATGAGAGTGGAAATTGTAAAGATAGATAGCCAACAGAAAAACGAAAAGGCAGAATTAGAACAATAAAACTCAATAAAGAAACTATTCCACAGTTACCTTGCTGTATTATGAGAGTCACTAGCCCGCATCCACTGCGGGGAGGCGACACAAAGCAGTATATATCGAGACCAAGAAGAGAATTCAGACTCGTTCTGTAATAATTTTATGGGCATGATACAAAATGCAGAGAACTTTTTTCCTTTTTTTTTCTTAACTTAAAGGATGTTATTTTGGTGCAAAACTCTGAAGACAAAAACTCGGGAAAATTGAGATTCACTTTATTGCTGTTATGTTGTTATTGCATAAATTGGCTTGATGGCTGGAACTAAACGTTGAACACTTCATTTACTGTAAATACCTCTCATGTAAATTGTTACCCATACGCCCTGGTGTGCGCTGCATAGTTGACAATACCAGTAAAGAGTAGCAGCCAAGCGTAGCACAGTTTAAAGCTACATTTAGTGCAAGAGCATGTCCACGCTTGTGCCGATAGATAAAGTAGTATCCAATAACAGTGTACGGTGAGTAAAAAAATATCAACACCTGGTTCTCTGACGTCATTGACAGTAGTAGATGTAAATTCGGTACGGACAACACAAGAGCCAAGTCAGGCACTGACTCTAGCAAGCAGTCGAACGACTGGTGGGTTTTTGTTGTTTTCGACCGTAGTGACCCTCGCTACGCGGAGAGTCCGCATCAGGGTCTGATGAACAATGGCATATGATGGACGGTCCTTCATCCTTGACGTTCAGAGGGACATCCGTCTATGCAGTGACCAGGCACAGTCTTGTTTTAATGCAGGGAGATGGTATGTTACTGCCTTCGGGTTACTGGGTCCGTAGATGTTTTGGTGGAAGTTCCTTAAACATGGTTACATATATATGTGTTTAGTGTGCGTTCTGGTGGAAGTTCCTTTAACATGGTTATGTATATGTCTGTATGTATTTTATATATATATATATATATATATATATATATATATATATATATATATATATATATATATATACAGTATATATATATGTATATGTATATGACCGTCCTTTTTTCTAGGTTTGGAACTGCCTTGAGAACTTACATTCTCATTGCGGACTCTACGAGAGACTACGTACCGAACTACCCTACAGACAAAAACGACGGCAATATAGAAAAGAGCAGGATGTCAGGTCCCTGCCTTATGGACGTTACGAACCGTCCCCGAACTCGAACCAAAGTTCAGTACCATCATTTTTTATACTCAAATCAAAATGCGTTGTTAATTACGCTTGGACTATTGTTGTTACATAAAGAATATAGATACATTTCATTTTCTGTTGTGGAGATTACCTCTCCTTCTAGACACCTAAAGAAGAATTGATATAATTTGTGGCCCAGTTTGTATTCTGTGTAAAAAGCGAATGTAAACACCAGTACGAAACTTATTATATATAGATTTTCTTCTCACTGTTAAAGTGTTTCTGATTATTGTTTTGTCAGTTTATATTCTCTGACTTGTACGTTGTTAGAAAGAATCATTGATAATTTTAATTTGCTGAGGATTATCAGCTGTTACGTTCATGAATTTCTCAAGGGAGTTATTAACAAAAATGGCATTTACTGATATAAGGTTTTACTGAGAGAGAGAGAGAGAGAGAGAGAGAGAGAGAGAGAGAGAGAGAGAGAGAGAGAGGGGGGTGGGGGCATTGTGATGGTAAGCAGAACACTTGACACTTTGGAGGAGGACCTTCCTCCCACCTCTATTTCTCATTCTAAGTGCGGCATCAACTGTGTTAGACCCTTCGAAATATAAGGAATTCTCTGAGATAATTCGGTAACTTGGGTTGTTGTATAGTTACATTTTACTTCGTCAAGTTTTCCTTTCAGTCGTCAAGAGTTATAAGGAATTTTCATAAGGAAAAAGTAAAGTAAAAGATGGTAAAGGAAAGGAAAGGGAATACATATCTGTCAAAACAGTGTCCCAGGGAGCAGCGTTGGTTCGGGGCAGCCTCGTCCTCCTCGAGAGTGTCTGGGGTTCGACTCAAGCACTGGAGAGGAGAGATTCCTTACTATTTCTTGTTTCTGATGTGAACTTTCGGTAGAAATGATCGAAAGATGAAATGAAATCGAAAAGTTAAGAGGCTATTGGGTTTTACAACTACGGTATCACTTGCTTTTTGGTATAATAGGTATTACTTGAAACTCCGTATAAAACAATAATTTAACTGAAAAAGCAGAGAAGTTCAGTTGTCCATAGAGTATTTAGATATGAATGTGTGTATGTATAAATGTGTATACTGTATTTTTAATGGTTGACACAATCGCGGTATTGTTCATTTTGTCACAGTATTTTTGTTGCAGTTCAAAATCGTTCATCATGTCTTAGGAAGTTATATATCACAAATAACAGTGATTAGTTTCCTGCCTCACCTTTTCTTATAAATTAACAATTATTAGAGAGACTAAAGAATTGAATGCACCGCAAAATGTCTATGTATTAGTGAGAAGAATGAAAAGTGGACGTCGGAGAAAGGGCGAATTTAGTCCCTGCCTATTTTGCATTTTGAATTTAAGCGTACTCCTACATTCCTACACGAGGGTTGCAACTGAACTTCATGGGGGGTCGTCAAGGCTCTCCCCTTAATCCCCCTCTAAGCGCTGCAGAAGGTCCAGGTATTAACGGGAGGATTTAGTGCCTATGAATATTAGGAACCTCGTCACATCTTGCCTTTGTTGGATGTCGGCCTCTTGTCGGACCCTCACTTGCAACATCGCTCTCAGACGAACATGGTAGTCCAGAATGCCTGATCTAGTTTTACTTGGTGTTTTATTAACATTCTGCTTTTGCCTCAGACGAAATCAGTGTGGTCAAGAAGAGGGAAAATGTTTGGAATTGGCTCCATTGTGTAAAAGTCAGATTATTTGTTGTTTCTGGGCCCTCAGCTCACTTCCTTTCAAGGTTATAATCACAACCTGGATAAAAGAAATTAAACGTGGAAATTGGGGCCACTTAGTTTCGACAAATTTCAGCAAAAATCCGCCAATTGGGGGATTTGTACTGACATTTGTCGCAGCTAGATTCCCCCAATTTCCATATTTAGTTTCGTTAACCCCAACTGTGGTCATAACCGAAGTTTCCACACAATGGTCTGTGCCACGGCCTCAGTAATTTGGCCTTTGATAGTTTTGGTTTTAGTTCCCTTGCTCTAGGATACATTCAACCAAACACTTTTCTTCTCTGGGCAGAAATATTGATTTACTAACATACATCATGCTAAAAGCATTCCCTCTTTGTACTTTGGAAGATTAATAGTTCTATAAGAACGAAATCTTATTATGAAAAGCAGTAACAGTATAATAGTGACGAAGGGGAAACTCATGCTTACTCCCCCTTGACAGGTCACTGGCCATTAATTTTATGAGCTGCCCACTGCCCTTTGAACAATAGTCTGCACCGGTATAAGTATTATAATTAGAAATAATGGCTTAGTTGATGTTGTTTCTACAAACAGTAAGCTAACCGTGTAATTCATTAGTGCTCATATTGTTTTATATCATCAGTCAAGTAGTTTAGTATCACTTGAATAGATGTCATTTTACTTTTTATTCATTTACTTTTTGCAGTTACCAAGTCACATAGTTCACGTTCACTTCGCTAGATAAACTCCCTGTATGAGGCACTAGAAGAGAAATTCTCCCCTTGAGTTCAACGGCACAGTGTCTGAGAGAGAGAGAGAGAGAGAGAGAGAGAGAGAGAGAGAGAGAGAGAGAGAGAGAGAGAGAGAGAGAGAGAGCAGTCATCCTGAGGGACAGAGGAGAGGATCGAGAGATGATGTTGAAATGGCTTTACCGATCAGCCACTTGCCTCTATTTCAGTCATATCGAGGAGGAAGCCAAAAGAAGACTCATCCCAGATGTGAGATGAATACTCAGGCTGCACCAATTAAGCCCATTTTAAAGCCATAAATATTGAGAAGAACTAATTCTCTGGATCTAAACAGTACACCCAATTCTACAGAAGGAAGTTAACAACTTGAAGATTATCTTTTTGTTTATTTTATTTGTCATTCTCTTTGCTTTTTCTTCCACGTGATTTGGAAGGATCTTGTGCTTTCAGTCTTGTTACAAATGATTATTTCCACATTAGGAATCTTAGATGTCTGGTTAGATCTTCCACAAATCATTAGGACATTCTTGTTGTTGTTTTCATTTCATTCATGTTAACTGGAAACAAGTTCAGGGACAGCCAAATCTATTTTAAGGAACCGATCATAATACTTGTTCGAAATTGCTGCCGGAAATAAGGGTCAGAGCGGAGCTTTACTTTTCATTCAACTGTTGATCATATTTCAGTTATGAAAGCAAAGGCTAATTTCGGAATAACATTCTTGCCTGCTTTATAATGAACTGTATTACGAAGTATATATTCGACTTAAAAGAGAGAGCGAGAGAGAGAGAGAGAGAAAGAGATTTTTTTCACTTCCCCTTGACATGTGCTTCACTTGTTCTCCCCAAACAAACCTAGAAAATGAATATGACATTCGATAATTGTAAGACCAAATTTTACAAAAACTATGAAAATTATAGAGACGGAATCTAAAACTTAGGGTAGATACGAAAAAGAAAAATGTTTAATGGTTGCCATCAAGAGGCATGCAAGAGCATTGAAAGGACGGAGCATTGGAGCTTCCCCTGTAATTATGACAGCCAGCACTTAGTCAACCCTTTTGAACCGACACTATAGCAAAATTTCTGCTTATCCGGAAAAATACTACTGCAAATATTTTTTTTTTTATAGAGAGAGAGAGAGAGAGAGAGAGAGAGAGAGAGGGTGAAGAATCTCAAACATCTTTTAAAAAGTAATTAGGAAACCCTCATCTGGGTCTTCGCTGGATAAGCTATCTAATTGTTTAAATAGAAGACCTTGTCATAGACATCTATCTATGTCAATATATTATCATGTCACGGACGTGTCAAACTGACAGTGGATTTATAGTAACACTTACGTAAAGCCTTTAATAAAACTGAACAACTTCTCCCTTGCCCATCAAGGAATATGGCAGTTCGAAAGTGACAGGTTTGAAACAACGAAGGGGGAGGGAGGTTATGAGGTTAGAGGTTAGTGAGTAAACAAGAGTTGGTGAAATATGCAATTCAGCTGTTTCTCTCTCTCTCTCTCTCTCTCTCTCTCTCTCTCTCTCTCTCTCTCTCTCTCATAATCAACATCGTTATATTATCTCCTTGTGCGTTTTTAGTTTTTCTTCAGCATTTTCATTCAACTTTGCCATGATTCATCTTTACCTTCACCGTATCAACTACGCCACCGAAGCACTGACATACCAATTTGAGCAGATTTCTGCAACTTGCATTAGCAACGTCGTCCATTGATAATTAATCACCCCTTCCCCATCTCTCTCTCTCTCTCTCTCTCTCTCTCTCTCTCTCTCTCTCTCTCTCTTTTGTTTTGACACAAGTAGGAGCCACGTGTCTGTTTGGATGAGCATATACGGATTACAAAGTTGAAGGGAGAATCACAAAGTATCTTGTTATGTTACCAATTTACCTTGGCAAATCTCTTCATGATTCACTATAAGAGTAAAACGGAGAAAAATTTCTATAGCACTTCATGATCTTTTTGGCAGCTCATCTCTGGCGTTGCTTACGGTCCCAAAGCCCAGACCAGGGTAGGTCCATGTAGAGGCCAGTGGTGAGGGAGATTGGCCCCGGGCTAGAGAACGGAAGGTCTAAACGTGGTGTTTGTTTCCAGCAGACTATTGGCCACCACGTTTGCATAAAGATATAAGAGAACATATTACGTTTTAATAGGTGTCTTTCAACAGCATTTTTTCACCGGGTTTTGAAACTTTTCTTTGCTTATGTATTCCATGTTCTATAAATAGTGTCCTTGAAGAGAACTTTCTACTACTTTTTTACCTCTGCCAGAGAGGTTTTGTTTCCGGTGCAGATTGTATGTCTGTCTGTAAGTTTATTTCGGCACGATTGCATGAAAAGTAAAAAATAGAACTAGATGAAACTTAATGAAACATTCACTAGCTGACCTATCCCATAGGGGGTTAGTGCCGTCAGTGCACTTCACACGGTGCACTGTAGGCATTTCTTCAGGTTCTTTGCAGCGTCCTTTCGGCCCCAAGCTGTAACCCCATTTCATTCCTTTTACTGTACCTCGGTTCATATTCTCTCTCTTCCATCTTACTTTCCACCCTCTCCTAGCAGTTGTTTCATAGTGCAACTGTGAGGTAATCCTGCTGTTACATCTTTCGAACCTTTTACTCTCAATTTCCCTTTCAGCCCTGAATGACCTCATAGGTCGCAGTATTTAGCCGTTCCTTCGGATGATTAACCTACGGCGATCACCAGTGAAGAGAATACCTTTTTTTAACGTCAGTACCCTGCCATGCGTATTGCCACTGAAATTGTTCACTGTTGTGCAACAGAGAAAATGCCGGGATGTTAATGGCTGTGAAAAACAAAGTTATGCAGCCATTCTGGTAACTGTGCTGACCGTGCCCTGGTGTCTGTGAATAAAAGTTAACGACGTAAGAGTGTTTGGGTCACTGTGCTGATGGCATTGGCGAGGCTTTGGGATCTCGGTTTGCCTGCTGCAGGTTTCTCGTCGTTTGTTTCTTTCTTTATTTCGGACTCCGATGAAACAAGGGGCTTGACTAACTCGACGCGTCATTCCTCACAAAAAATAGATTAAGTTAATGGTTTCATTTATCGTTTTACTTGTCAGCCCAAGGCCCTTTTTTTTTTTTTTTTTTTTTTTTTTTTTTTTTTTTTTTTTTTTTTTTTTTTTTTGCTCAGGGTCCTCCTCATGGACCAGAATTTCGTATCCGTTACTTTCAAGTGATGAGACGTAACTAAATGTTCGTCAGTTTATTGAGGCACTTGCGGGAAATGAGTAAATTTATAGTAAAACGGAACCGGGTAGTTCTACTCGTATTTAAAGCTCCACACAAAGACGTAGAACTTTAAATATGAGTATTAAAGTTCCACACAAAGTCATAGAACTTTAAATATGGGTATTAAAGTTCCACACAAAGTCGTAGAACTTTGAATGTGGGTATTAAAGTTTCACACAAAGACGTAGAACTTTAAATACGAGTATTAAAGTTCCACACAAAGTCGTAGAACTTTAAATATGAGTATTAAAGTTCCACACAAAGAGGTAGAACTTTAAATATGAGTATTAAAGTTTCACACAAAGACGTAGAACTTTAAATATGAGTATTAAAGTTCCACACAAAGACGTACCCCGTAGGGAAGTAGTGCCGTCAGTGCACCTCATGTGGTACATTGTAGGCATTACTTAAGGTTCTTTGCAGCGTCCCTTCGGCCCCTAGCTGCAACCCCTTTCGTTCGTTTTACTGTGCCTCCTTTCACATTCTCTTTCTTCCATCTTACTTTCCACCCTCTCCTAACAATTGATTCATAGTGCAACTGCGAGGTTTTCATCCTGTTGCACCCTTCAAACCTTTTATTGACAATTTCCGTTTCAGCGCTGAATGACCTCATAGGTCCCAGTGCCTGGTCTCTGGCCTAAATTCTACTGTTTACGACTACTGGCAGTGTTGCCACTTGCGAAATTCTGTTAGAGGAAAATGTTAAGTGAAGATGCATGAAGTACCTTTGGCGTAATTCTCTTCCCAAATCATTCTCGCCTTCGCTTGTATCTATAATCTTTCTGAAGTTTATCTTAGTTTAACCAGAACTCTGAGCTGGTTAACAGCTCTCCTAGGGCTGGCCCGAAGGATCAGATTTATTTTACGTGGCTAAGAACCAACTTGTTACCTAGCAACGGGACCTACAGCTTACAGTGGAATCCGAGCCACAGTATGACGAGAAATGAATTCTACTTTGCTATGATTCAGTGTACGGGAACTCAACGATAGAACTAGTATAAGCACAATATGTGCAATACAGCTGAAACAAATCCAGTTATATGCATTTTTATCAACAAATGTTACTGGAGATATAGCTGATGTTGCAACCATACCTGCAGTTCAATAAAATAAAGCTTGCTCGCTCTCTCTTTTAAGGTGATAGTGCCGTCAACACACCTCGCGTGGTGCACTGTAGGCACGTTAAGGGTTGTTTGCGCCGTCCCTCCTGCCCGTAGCCGCACCCTCATTGTAGCCTTTTACTTTCCCTCCATTCCCGCTTCTTTTCTTCCAGCTGTTGTCCAACCACTCCAACTCCCTCTGTTCGCTGTCCTGAGCGCCGAGTGGCCGAAAGTGCTCCTTCAGTGCTTGAATTTATGCCCTGATTTTCGTATATCAAATTGCGCTCTCCCTTTGCAATGTCGAAAGTATGTTTATAGCCAACTGTATATCTTTGATGATGTCTGCACCTTTGTTATCTTAGTTTTTCCTAAGTGCTGTTTAATTTTGTTTTTGTGGAATACGCGATCTCTCTCTCTCTCTCATGACCACGTTCATCATCCTCCTCTTTCTCCTCATTCCTCCCCTTCCCCGTCATCGGACTCTCCTCTCATACCCTCATCTTCATCTCCGAGTTCTTCTTGCTTGTCTTTTCTACCTCTTACTCTTCCCTCCCCCTTTCCTACGCACGCACACACACATTATAGTGGCTCCAGAATGCCCCCAGTTATCAAAACAACCATCAGCCATTAACTCCTTCTGCCCACATGTATAACGGTCAAAGCACTTGGTAGCCATCTTCTCCTCCTTTCCAAATACTTATGCTATCTTACATCCCAAAATTTTACATTCTTTCAAGCCCTCTTCCTCCAGCCAGTCCTTCGGACGCAGCCCTCAACCCCCCCAACCCCCCACCCTTCCCAACCGCCCCCTTGTGGTCGTTTGCCAATCTGTAAACAATCCCAATCTTTACCCCCAGCCCTGTAGAAGCAGCACAGCACACCTCATCCAGCCCAGATAGCAAGAGAAGATACTGACATACCTTGTGGATTATGTTACAAGACCTAATGGAGATAACTTAGCCCCTGAACTATTGAGTCTGCGAATAATGGATGTCTACTAATAAATGGTAAATTCCGTGTTCTAAAAGACCTATTTTAAAAGAGAGCTGCAAAAGAGAAGATTATATTTTCCTTGTTTCAGTGAAAGTCACTCAGAGGAAACTGCAGAAACAGTTGAATTTCACGCAGAAGCTTACTCACTCATCATGTCAAATCGTATTGACCTTCAAAATGGAGATGTTACTTTGTATCTCAGACACACCTGTACCTATATTAATTATGGCAAACTTTAACATGTGCTCATTTATGGCAGTTAATTTAATTGGAATAAATCTACTATCTTATTCGCATATTACCACCGTTACATTGGAACACAGATGTTCTTTATCATGCCCCACTACTGAAGCGCTTTTAAAGGCACCGTCCTGAATAACATAGTATTGGTCATTAAATTTGTGCCCAGTCCAAACATAGCAATGCTGGGTGACTTTTTAACTTCCTTAAAGCAACATGAAGAGAGGGAATAGGTTTCTCCCTGCAAGGTGATTCACACGCAACTAAAGTGCTACACAGCTTGTTTATATATATATATAACATGCACAGTGTGCTACAAAAAAACTAGTAAAAAATGCGCCGAAGAAATCGAGTTTTCTGTACAGCCGCTACAGCGTATAATCAAGGCCACCGAAAATAGATCTGTCTTTCGGTGGTCTCGGTATAATGCTGTATAAGCCGCGCCCCATGAAACTTTAACCACTGCCCGGTGGTGGCCTATCATATATCGTTGCCAGAAGCACGATTATAAGTAACTGTAACCTTAAACAAAGTAAAAACTACTAAGGTTAAAGGGCTGTTATTTGGTATGATTGATGATTGGAGGGTGGATGACCAACATACTAATTTGCAGCCCTGTAGCCTCAGTAGTATTTAAGATCTGAGGGCGGACAGACAAAGCCCGGCACAATAGCTTTCTTTTACAAAAAGTTAAGTATACCTTAGTTTAACCAGACCACTGAGCTGATTAACAGCTCTCCTAGGGATGTCCCAAAGGATTAGATTTACTTTTCGTGGCTAGGAACCAATTGGTTACCTAGCAACGGGACCTACAGCTTATTGTGGAATCCGAACCACATTATAACGAGAAATGAATTTCTATCACCAGAAATAAATTTCTCTTATTCTTCATTGGCCGGTGCTAGCCGAGAACGATACCAACCCCTCCAATGAGGAACTTCTCTCTTTTACAGAAAACTAAAAAAAAAAAATCACTTGCTATCAGACAGTAAGTGTTGGAACTCCGCTCTTCAGAGCCCCGATTATTATTGCAAGCCAAGCTGCAATCCTTACAAAAAAAAAAAAAAAAAAAATTGCGAAGCTTGAGAGCCCTAACACGGAAAGCAGCCCAGTACAGATAAGGATACTAAAGATTAAACTATGAGAGGGAAATAAAGTAAAACAGATAAGATTAATAACAAAATAGAATAAGTGAAGTAAGAAAATATTATGCCGTGAGTTTCATGTTTCTTACATTATTTTGTATTTACATTCCTTTAATGAGACCATTTGATGTTAGTCATTTCATCTAAAAGAGGTATGCTCAATGCTGTACCCTCGCAATGAAGATGGGCTCATTTTTAGGTCCTGTGAAATATTTAATCTCAAACCTTTAATGCTTGTGTATGAAATCAAATGAATTCTCTGCAGTCTTTGAAGTTCATTCTACAAGGACGTTGCACCTAAAAACGAGGGTTCAGTGTTTAATGTGAAAGGGGAGTGATCTTTAGTATTTTGATACGATATCGAGGCTCGTTGAAAGGAAAGCCTTTTTAAAGCAGGAATGGTAGAGTTTCATGTGATATTGTTGCAGAGAATGTTAACTCGAGCTAAAAACGCATCACATGATGTGACCTCGACAGAAATATGCTCCGTAAACATGATAAAAGTTAAGCTATTATTAATGGATACGAGTTGCAACTCTGCTCTCCATATAACAGAATAGTCTTCGTTTGATTTGTCTTCGTGTTTCAAAGCTTTCGAGTGGGAAAGGCATTCGGAAACATGCAGAACAACAGGTCGTATTTATGTGGTCGGGTAAATGCGCTCAACGTCTTGTAACCGTAACGGAGTTGTGTTCATTTTGGCGTCTGGAGTTGAAAACATTTGCCAGCATGTTTCACAACGCAGTTTGCAACGGTCAGAACTCCGCTCTGCTTAACCCAGGTTCAAGACTCAGTGTAAAAAATGTTTTAGTTGTTTATGTTCCTAACTGAATTCGAAAGTTTTCGATACGGGAAAAATATAAGCGAGGAAATATTGCCAGGTTTTTCGTGTTTTCGGCCAAAATCAAAACACTTGTCGCGTTTGCCGTTGCAGGGATTGGCTCATGTTAGCTCTCGTAGAATATAATGACTTCAGTGTTATTTGTATATGGCTATAAAATGCAGTAAGCGTATATGCTTCGTTGCGTAACAGAAAATGTTTGGCTTTGTGGAAAGAATTGTCTTTGTTGATTTCATATATATTTAGATTTCAAGGTCCTCAACTGGAAATGTGTGTGAAGGTGCAGAGAAAGCTTTGAAGTTGAATTCTAGGCAGCTTTTCATTTATAATTTTTGGCAAGCATGAGTACTTGATATTGCAGTATTCACCCGTACATACAAAATCACACAATTATATTATATATATATATATATATATATATATATATATATATATATATATATATATATATATATATATATATATATATATATATATATATGTGTGTGTGTGTGTGTGTGTGTGTGTAGTGTGTGTGTGTGTGCATGTACGTGTGAGTGTTAAGTTATGTATTTGGTGGTCGGTAAAAAGAAAACATTCAGAAAACTATGGAATATGGCCATTATTGAGTGAGATACATGATTAGTGAAGCATCTGTGCTTTCCAAATTGGTAAGATCGCAGACCAATAAAATTCAAAGTAGTTAACAAAGTATTCAGGCAAAGGAACTTCTGTTGCTATGGTGACTTTGCTCGGGTCATGTTTCTTAAGTTCGAAAGGACGGAACTTAGCCAACATGAACATAGGTAACAAAGTGAAAACGGAGATTATGAGGACGAGAATATGTGGAGTTCGCGTAAGAAACCTAACATTCATAATAGCCAGGTTAATCGGAGACATATCTCTGATGAATTGCTGAACTGAACTAGGATTTTTTTAAAGTTTACAGTGATTACGTTTGTGAGGTAATATGGTCACCAGCTTTGTGGTTGAAGGAAGCTAGCAAGATGAAATGAAATTTATTCAAATAACTGCAATAAGATGGGTTATTGTGTTCAAATAACAGCTAATAATAAGAGACTCCTTCGCAACCTATGATCCCAAAGATATCCGTTTTATGGCTATAGCGATTACTTATCCTTCAAGTACATCGAAATACGTAAATGTTCCCAAAAGTCAAGTTGGATGGAAAAGTAGAAAGTTCGTTATAACTCGTTGGAGAAATCTCACACTTGCCGCCAATTAGTGTAAAATAAATTTGGTCATTACAGATCTAATGCTAGGTTTAAAAGTGTCTGCTTGTGTCTTAAAATGATGAAATAAATATTCTGTACTTATAAGAAAACGAGTTAATGAAAGAATTAGAAACGATTACTTGTTGCTTTGAAGAATTATTAGAGGAGGGGCTTCTCCACTTATCAAATTTCCTCCGTAGGAAGATGTTGAGTTGAAATCGACTCGTAATAAATGAATTATAAAAAGTGGCAACTCCCTACGTGGTCCATACTCCAACTATAATTAATATGGTAACGCAAGATCTGCTGAGCTGTGAAGCAGTGAGAATTAAAGGGAAAAGCTATGAAGCGGTGAAGAATACTAGAGATAAACGCACCGGATGTTTCAGCAAGGTGAAGGAGTGTCAGGCAAAACAAGGCTTGTCACGGGGGGCAAAATATTAATAGTTGTTTGTTTTCAAGGTGAATTACATGGTACTGGAGAAAAGAATTCGTTGTTATAAAATAACAGCAACATCGATTAAGATTAGAAAGACGTGACACGAGACAACTCCGCATTAAATGTTTTTATCGGCAGGTGACAAAATCCCCTCATAAATTACACTGTATAGTTCAACTACCCTCTTTTTTACTGTATTTTTTTTACGTTCTCGTAGGCTGCGTTCACACCAAGAGAGTCGTGTCGCGTCGAGTCGAGTCACGTCAAGTCACGATAGTTCATTTGATGCGATTCATTTTGACGAAACCCTGTTCACACCAAATGCCTCAACCTACTGCGTCAGTAAGTCAAGTCTGAACTCTTTTTAGTTTTCTGTAAAAGAAGACTGTTGTGCCGGCTCTGTCTCTCCGTCCACACTTTATTCCGTCCGCACTTCTTTCTGTTCGCACTTTTTCTGTCCGCCCTCAGATCTTGAAAACTACTGAGGCTAGAGGGCTGCAAACTGTGATGTTGATCATCCACCCTCCAGTCATCAAACATACCAAATTGCAGCCCTCTAACCTCAGTAGTTTTTATTTTATTTAAGGTTAAAGTTAGCCATGATCGTGCTTCTGGCAACGAAACAGGATAGGCCACCACCGGGCTGTGGTTAAAGTTTCATGGGCCACGGCTCATACAACATTATACCGAGACCACCGAAAGATAGATCTACTTTCGATGGCCTTGGTTGTACGCTGTAGCGGCTGCACAGAAAATTCGATTGCGCCGAAGAAACTTCGGCGCATTTTATACTTGTTTTATCTTTATATTGCCACAGTGCCACGATAGGTTTTGTTGAGAATGGGTGCATATTCGTTTGCTAAAATTAATGCTTTGTTGTGGCTCTGTCGTCGCCCACGTAAAAAATAAACCTCGAATCTGGGTGCATCATCTGAACACCAAGAGGTCACAATTTGGTAACTTCAGTCATTTACTCCCTGACCTGGTAAACCATCCAGAAAAATTCTACAAATTTTTTAGGATGACATTTGAACATTTCAAGCTGATCGGACCTTCCATTCAGAAGATCAACACTAACTACAGGCATGCAATTGGAACTGAAGACAGAATGGTCATTTTTCTAAGGTAAGTTTTATTTTTATTGAATTTTACAGAATAACTAAAAGAAATACAGTTCTGAACATGAAATCAACAATGAATTAATTGAAACATCAAGAGAAATCATCTATTCAAATGCACTTACAACTGCTGTCAAGAGGATAAATACTATGTTTTGACCTTGAATTCAGTATCAGATCCTTATTGTATCTTGTTCAAAACAATATTAAACTCCTCAACCATAACGATTTTCAAAAACTATAGCTAAGTGTTACAACTTTATATTTTATACATATAAAGCAAAGCTAGAACGAAATTTAATTACATTAAATTTTGTCCTAGATAGAAGTGAAAACAAGATATAAAAAAGTACAAACAATTATATAAGAACGTAACTTGCACTCGCAAAATTGAAATGCAGTATAAAAATAAAGTAGAAAATCCCATTGAACCCCATTTCCATTTAAGGCCGAGTGAAACTAGGGTCTCTAACTCCCTATAATAAGCGAGTAGTGACAACCGAGGGTTGCCATTTTGACTCCAACGAACCAGTCTAGATCTTCACTGATTGATTGATTTATGAAATCTATGACATAAAGTCAAGTGCCGTAGCCTTATATTTATTTGACTATATGTCGTAAATTTCATAACTCAGTCAATCAGTAGAGGTCTTGGGTGGTCGTTGTAGTCAAAATGGCATTCATGGAACCACTATGACACTACTTCCTTACTATAGGGATCCTAAGAGAAACATTATCTTCTATATTATTTTCAGAGGTTACAATAATGCTCGTTATACTGTGCATAATTAATTGTCACTTGAATGGGAGATAGTACTTGGTGATGGTGATGGTGTAGGCCTACGTGACTGATTCTGTTCTGTCCAGTAGCCATTCTGGACAGAGGATGCGGGCTTGAACATCTTCTTACGAAATACTTCATATATTTCAATTCTTATGTCCAAGTTGTCTATTGGCGACAGTTGTTCCATCAAAGGCAGTAAGCTTAACAAAAAATGGCGATCTCCGTCATTACTATTAGCATTTTCTGAAGACGACTGCACTCTCAGTCGTCTGAGTTCGTCTAAGAAATATACATCCATGTCATCTGCACTGACCTTACTACGTTTTGTTGAGACGCGAGGCTTCTTTGAATTGGGAAGTATAGACTTTCCATTGCTGCGATCCTCACAAGTTTCGGCATTACTCGTAGTCATTTGAGGAGGTGAAATGAATGGTGCTTCGAAGTCAGCAAATGAAGAATCTATATCTGTGTCCTCCATCTCATGACCTGTGTCTTCATCAGGTGGTGTAGGGACGTTGGACGATGTGGGTCGTGGGGTCACGTGAGGGATGAGAAATTCCATGGAGTCGTAATGCAGCCACCTCTTTGTTAGGGTGTTACCTGATCCAGATGGTTTTTCACTAATCTTTCTTCTTTCCCTCATAAAGTTACTTCTTAGGTGGCGCCATTTATCCTTACATTCGGCTTCTGTAAAAGAGTAAAATGAAAAAATAGACGTCATATACATACACATATAAAACTTTTAACTATTAAATGATTGTTTAGGCCTACTGTACGTTAATTATTATTCTATCTCTTTTCAGGCATTTGGCTACTGGAGAGTCTTTTGCTTCCCTTGGTTATCAATTTCGTGTTGACAAGTCCACATTACACACGATTGTCAAAGAAACCAGCAAAGTCATATATGGGAAATATTACAATCCCAGTATATGCCTGTACCTGATGAACGGCAGTGGGAAGAAATAGCCAAAACGTTTTTGAAAAATTTGAATTCCTAACTATCCTGGAAGTGTTGATGGCAAACATTGTCGGATGAAATTCCCAGCTAAAGCAGGATCACTTTTCTATAATTATAAGGGATACCACTTCATTGTTTTTCTAGCCATTGCTGATGCCAACTGTTGTTTCACGCCGATTGGTGTAGGGCAGCATGGATGAAACAGTGACAGTTCAGTTTTCAACGAATCAAACATGGTAGGTCATTTCTTTGTGGTCGTTTAGGCATTCCAGAGTCACGTTAAATACCTGTTACTACAACCAAAACGCATTCTTTCTTGTGGGAGATGAAGCTTTTCTCTAATGCCTAATATTATGAGCCCATATCCTAGAAAGGGTTTGGACTACCCCACCGGATCAGCCGGGCTAGAAGAACAGTAGAATGTGCCTTTGGGATTTTAGCTAAAAAGTTTGGTATACTTCAAACGTCAATGGAGACGAGCTTTAAAGTATCTGAAGCAGTGAAAAGCATTTATGTACTCCACAATTTCATTCAACATGAAAACAATGTCAACTACTTTCCAAGTCACGATGCACCACATTCCCAGCCCTCATACTCAAGCCTGACAGTAACACGAAGCAATAGGCCTACAGCAGAGGCTATGGCAGTTCGTGATATCTTGAAAGAATATTTTGTTTCCCCAAGCGGAGGTCTTGAGTGGCAAGAACATCCATCATAATGCGTAGTTTATAGTAGATATGCCAAAAATATACACCTTTCAGTACTTTACTTTGACCAATCTTTTTTTTTTTTTTCGACAATCTTCAAATTACAAATATCACACTGCACTAATAATGATAGTTTAGATGATCATTGAGAGAGAGAGAAAGAGAAGATCAAGGGATCAAGAAAGTTATTTTTCCAATGTAAAAAAAAACCACTGAAATTTCGAATATTTCGTTACCAGGTAATTCTGGAGGAGAGCTCCAAATCTAGTTTTAAGGTTTAAACCACGTAAAAACCTTTAGTATCAGGTTTTAGTATATTTGACTACCTAAAAAAGTGGAAAATCTACCTAACCTATAGTCTATTTTAAACCTGGCAAACTTGCACTTACCAGCTTTCGGGCGTTTTGGATGGATGTCCTGTTGTCCGAATCTCAGTTTTGTTTTCACACTTTCAAAATTGTGAATTTACGGACATAGAGCGAATTAAGAGCTAAGTTATGTAATGTTATGTAAATACCAGTTGTAATAAACGTAAGTATTAAGAACTTACATACCGAAATATTTTATATATATTTAACAAATATGAAACCACTTACCGAAGCCGTAGACTAGAAACATTTTTCAAACGCATAAACTTTAATGTTTAATTTTTAGCTGGATTTTTAGCGTAATCTTGCCATTAGTGGTTTGGAAATAACCAAAATGTGTTTACTGTACATTGCTGAAGGTTCTGTTACACCTAAGAACAAAAAAGTATCGTAGAAATTTAAGCTTGGCGGAAAAGTTGAGGAGGTGGAGTTGCGGAAGGAACAGCTGGTGAGTTGTCGTCTGCACACACCACTTACAACCACAGTTATTCAGCTTAGAATCGGCTATCGATCAGGTGCCTCACTATCTATTTCACCTATTTCAGCCATGGCCACAAGAGACGATACAGATCAAAGCACACATGAAAGAACCTCAACACCAGGCAAAGAAATAACTGAAAATCACGAGTTGAAGAAGAGTCAATTTACTGAAGTTTACCAAGCGGAGAGTAGCACACTAGCTAGAAAAAAAAATTCATAAATTCAATGCATGTTCAATTTGCCTTTATATATATCCTAAAATATTAATGACATTCCGTCTGCAGTGTTTTTGAAATGAAAAAAATTAGCAATATGATATATAAACATCTTAATAATTATTTTAGGAACACAAGAGCACCACAAACCAGATTTGAACCTCCCGCTGAGAGTACAGCGTGTCACCTTGTGTCAACCCTGTGGTTGGCTGTTCCTCCCACAACTCCACCTCCTCAACTCCTCCGCCAAGCTTAAATTTCTACGATAGTTTTTTGTTCTTAGGTGTTACAGAACCTTCAGCAATGTACTGTAAATATGATTTGGTTATTTCCAAACCACTAATGGCATGATTGCGCTAAAAATGTAGCTAGAAATTAAACATTAAAGTTCATAAGAATGTTGTTTCATAGTTGTTAATAGTTATTATATATATATATATATATATATATATATATATATATATATATATATATATATATATATATATATATATATATATATATATATAATTCGTTATGTAAGTTCTTAATACTTAGGTTTATTACAACTGGTATTTACATATTAAAAAACTTAGCTCTCAACTCGCTCTGTGACCGTATAGTCACAATTCTGCAGCAAAGTGAAAACAAAACTGTGATTCGGACAGCAGGACATCCATCCAATCAGCGGCAAGCAGCTAAGTGCAAGTTTGCCAGGTTTAAAAAAAATAGACTATAACAGATTACATATATAATTATTATAAAATATAGGTCCATGGGTAGAAAGGGATATTGATAATTTCGGCTATTTTGCGTGGCTAAGTTAGGTTAACCTATAGTTCATAGTATAATATATAAGCAAAGTGTATTGTTCAAAGCATAATAAATGGTTCAAAGTGAGTAAAACTGTTGTCTCTTACCTGTACACGACATTGCAGCAGCAACTTCTTTCCATAAACTGACGACGAAGCCACGATCGCTGTGGTTGGGGTCACTGGCATCATAGATTGCAGGGCGCTCCCGAACTAAGTTTATCAGCAGTTCGACCAGCATAGTTCCGATCGGCACGTGAGACTCGCTACGACTGACGTCAAATATAGGTCCAGCTCTGTTTGTGACTAGAAGCGACGCGACGCAGTGTGACGTGATGTGACTCGACACATTTCCTTCAGAGGCCCGTACATGCAAATCAGTGTTAAAACGGGGTTGGCGATTCATGATGCGTCATGAATTATCGGGACTTGACGTGACTCGACTCGACTCGGCGCGACTCCCTTGGTGTGAACGCAGCTTGAGGCGTGCTCTGCACGATCTTTTCCTTCAAAATATTAAGTGCTTTATGTGACTACGTATCCAGGATTGAACAGAATATTGTAAATGTTTTCATAAGTTTTACATTGATGTAAAATGTTAAAGTAAAGCTTTTGTAAATTCACATTTAACTTCATAATAAGGTGTACAGTAACTTAGTTCATGAAAAATAACATCTGTGAGAGGCCCTTTTCAAGCATTTATTCATAAAGAATATTAACAGTAATTTTGTAAATATAAAATAAAATGGTAGTGCTGTCTTTTAATTAAAAGATTCTACTTTTGTTATCGAATACTAAATCGGATTTAGATGCGTACAGATTTTATATGATTGCCTATTCAACGAATTAAAAGTGAATGTACAGAAGTTTTACTTTTCTATATTATATCAAATAAATGTAATGCGAGAGCTTCATACACATTCCCAGGAGCAAATTAATGCTGGCTTCCATACTGCATATCACTGGTTCCTCGCTTCAGCCATTCTTAAACTTAATGAATCAATCTCAGCGTTCACATTCCTTGCAATTTACTCCTCACTTTCACCCAGTTATCGTCAATTGTCCCATTCCCAGAAAGATTTCCACTCCATTTCTTCCTCTGTGTTTTCCGCATTTCGGCCTTTACAAGTAAAGCCTCCCCAGCAGTCCTCTGTAATCCGATATACTCGCATTACGGCCTTCATTGTTCTCCTCAGACATCAGGAGTGTATTCTCAGTAGCCTAAGCACGTAAGCCTCTGTTGCTCGCCATCAAAACTTCCTGGTCCTCACCTGGAAACCTCATCTTAGTAGAAGACCCTGAATCCATTCAGAGTAAATTTATTCAGTAATAATGCAGTGGTCTTGGGGAAGCTTGTAGCAGCCTTTAGTAACTGGGCTACAGTAAAGGTATAGAGAAATCTTTTCTTTAGGCTTTTATATATATATATATATATATATATATATATATATATATATATATATATATATATATATATATATATATATATATATATAATTGTATGTGAGAGTGTGACTGCCACAGTGCTGTTAGTAAGCTGTACTATCTGGCTATCTGGCTACTGCTGCTGCTCTGGGAAGAATCAGTGGCTCTGGATATTAACAGAACGCATCCCGAGACCGAAAGTGTCTAGTGGAGTGTTGTAAACCCATTGTGAGAGATATTACCCCCAAGGCTAGGAATAAGCTTCTTTATCTTGAGGTCATCGCGTAGCAGATACATCATGCAATGAGTTTGTTAAGGACTGAAGTTGTAGGCACATTATGATATTGCGTGATGATTAGAAAAATCGCAGTGTTGTGAAGAATAAAACAAAATTATTTTTATATTTCTTAAATGTGAAATTTATAAAGCGGAAATTGGCAAGAGTATTGCTGTAAACAAAGCAACAGTGTCAGTTGTATGAGTCATTAAAGTGAATCAATAATGATGGCTCGTAAAAATGAGTGACGGTAAAAGGAATTTGTAAAGAGCTGGAAACTAAAGTGAGATAATGGAAGTTGATGTTTATGGAAACAGTTCGATGACAAAAACAAAATGGAAATGATGACGCTGTTGTCTTGCTGTGGTGTGTTATTACCACAGAGCCTAACTGAATACCAGCAGAACTAACTCGAGACAAGGAGAAATAGCCCCAACAATGAAAGAACTTTGGGTATTATGGTTCCACGTAACGTTTTACTATTTAAGCATTGCTGTTTAAGATTGTCTAGAATTAAACTTATAAAAGATGGCCATTATCATTTTATGTTTAATATGTTTAAATAACTTCTGTACCATTTCTTGTAAGTATCAGTGGCTTATTTATTACTTTTTGTGCCAATCGAAAAAACAGTTATTGATAACTTGTAGCATGAATGTGTGCTTGAGAGCTGTCTGAGGGAGAGAATATGGACCTCTGTATATATTTTTTAGAAATAATCAAAGTAAACTACAAAAAAAACAGTTGTACATTCATTATAGCTCTCCCCAACACATTCACAACCTGAAAATTAATGTTGTAAGGAGTTTTCTATGACTGTGGATGCAAATGCACTGTCTCAAGGCAGAGGAATACCTAGTGGACGGTTGTGGACTCAATACTGGTAGGAAATACCCTTAAATGATCGAAAAAGGACCTACTTAAATTCGATATGCACAGAAGGCAGAAGTAAAGGAACAAATCTGCAAGACCCACCTAATATTTTAGTACAT
The DNA here is from genome assembly GCF_040412425.1 of Macrobrachium rosenbergii. Taxonomy (NCBI): domain Eukaryota; kingdom Metazoa; phylum Arthropoda; class Malacostraca; order Decapoda; family Palaemonidae; genus Macrobrachium; species Macrobrachium rosenbergii. Next base: position 8,878,297 of record NC_089769.1, on the reverse strand, counting down.
CCATTATAACAAACTTAATAACATAATGTTAATTAAGTTTGTTTGTCGCGACGCTGACAGTCGGTTGTGGAAAATTTGCCCCTCCAATCTCATTCTGATTTCCCTTGTTGCTTTATAATTCTCTCTTGAGCTCCGTGACTGCAATAAGCCTCTTATTCCAGATCTATTGACCTGAACTCGGAGACACAGTGCAGGTTGCGGCTAGATAGCTGTTTCCCTGCCGTAATCCTCAGATTCAATTTTTCCTCCTGCTGAGATTTTCCATCTTGTACTGGCCGCACAGAATGCTAAGAAATTAGGTAGGCTTGTATGTTATTCAGCTCACATTTTGTATATTTCCTGTTGTAAAGTTGTTAGGACATTTTTTAATGAAAGTGACAGAAAAAAAGTATCACCCAAGAACACCCTTTGTTCTGGTTCGTGTCCAACAAATAAGTTTTTAAAATATTCAGTTTAAATGAAATCTTTTCTTATAATAACAGTGTAAAAAAACATACTTGTCAGTAATCGTCCTCTTTTGAGTAGCAACAGTGTTCATAAAATTCCATTTTGCTTGGGCCAGACAGGAAGGAATTAATTTTCAGAATATATCAACATAAATATTCTTTTAGTGCACCTGAGTCAAAAATCACGTAGAATTGAATGGTTCCACAGTATTATATTAATATTTGAAAATATTATATGTAGAAATATCCTTGAATCTGCTTTAATTCAACAAATGAAGGAAAATTATATTAATTTAAGCCCATGTTTGTCCACTCTTGACCCCATTCTGCACAAGGTGTTTTAAGGAGATTTGAAAGAGATAGTCAGTGCCATTGTCTTTGACTTGTTTTTTCCAAATACCTGAGCTGATCGTAGACAGCTGTGTCTCACCTGAAAGAAATAATCTAGTTGTAATGACCTTTCGTTGCATTAAAAAAAGCTTATATAACCCTATAATATAGTGGTTGTTTGTAAAGCAGAGTATGCTCAGCAATTTTTTCGTTCCATTGTATATAGTTTGCTTGAAAATACCTTAGAGTAAAATGAAAAATCTAACACTGTTATTTTACTGCTTTCCTCATGATCAATTAGTAATATATATATATATATATATATATATATATATATATATATATATATATATATATATATATATATTATATATATATATATATATATATATATATATATATATATATATATATATATATATATATTATAAATGTTGCTGTGTTGCCTCTCTTGCATCTTAATTTATTATGAAATTAACTTTAGCAGCAGCAAGACAAGAGTAGATTCCCACACGAAAAGTGTCAGGTGAGAAAGATGTTTATCGCCTTAGCCAGCCAACGGACAAAAGGATGGGAATTTTAAACTGATAGGACTGATATGGGAAAAAAACTTTACTAGTTAGCTCTTAGGCATACTTCCCTTAAAACCAACTTTCCTGTGACCTGTGTACTGGCTAGTCTTTATCATTTTCAGACCACACCAGTGACCCGATGCCCAGGGCGATGGGTGGAGTTTTCACTGGGCAGGCTAGAGGAAACCAAGATCCATCGTTCTCATTCACACTCCAGCCCCAACTAAAAACTAATGTCACAGTGTCCATGGGCTGCTCTGAGCCCCACACCAGTGACCCGATGCCTAGGGCGATGGGTGGAGTTTTCACTGGACAGGCTAGAGGAAACCAAGATCCATCGTTCTCATTCACATTCCAGCCCCAACAACTAATGTGTCCATGGGCTGTTCTGAGCCTGTCTCTTTGTCCGTCCCTTTCCACACCAGCACGTGGGACGATTGTTGAACCTAGAGGACTGGAGCAACTTGATGCATCCGATCAATGCGTTATTTGAATTCAGTGGCAAGTCTGACTTTGACAAATTGATTCCCAGTGTTCTTTTTTTTTTTTCTCTCCAACTGAATCTCTCATTTTTCCTTGTTCAAGTTTCCATCTATAAGAAGTCCCTGACTAAGAGCCCTAGTAATGTACGTTCCCTTTTGAAGTTCATATATTAAATGAATTCAGTGTTGTCTAGTGATATAACCTTAATTTACCCCTTCGTGGTATTTAAATCATTATTCACGATCTAAAAACTCATCCCTTGTAATTAATTAATTACTAGCAAGAGATTCTTATATACAAGAGTGTTATCCAGATACTTCATTTCCGGACTTGTATGTATACCTGGGCCTGTTATTTCCCTCTTGCTTGGAGAGACCTGCATCATCAGCACATAGAAGCAACATTTCAACTTCCACTGAACTCAGCTGTTTTATAGAAGCCCTTCAAAGAGGCTTGAATCCATTGTGAACTTTGTGAATTTGTGTAGCATTAGGGTGCTTGTCCTGATTAGGACTAATATTTCGAGCTGTTGTTGGCCCTTGTAAATGCTCCATTTGTTTCATAATTCTTTATATGTTTGGAACCAGTTTCAATAAGTTAATTAATTCAAGTTCTTGTGTGAATAAAAAATATTCTTGTACTGACTCGTTTGAAGCTGGCGACCTTTCCATTCTTATTTGATGTTTGGTAGTTTTGTTGGTCTTAATTGGCAGGTTACGTGGGTCCTGGTGCATGCCAGGTAGCAGTCATTTAATTAATCAGGTAATCAACCGGCCACCCATGTAATAATAATATATATATGAGTATATATAGTGTGTTTAATTATTTGTTTTACATGGGGGTAGGGGGAGAGAAAAATGGAAAAACAAATGTAATGTCAATATAGAAAGTAGCGATTATCCGTGAGTGATCCAAGAGAGGATTTCAGTAACTAAGAATATGTCAAAGCTCTGGACGATGAGATGTGCAGAAAAATAAGAAAAAATTTGGGTGTTTCACAATTGGATATTGAGCTTCTTTTCATTCTGTATTGCTCAGTAATTTCAATTGGAACTATAAAAATGTTTCACTAAAGGTTACAGTGACATTCTTTAGCCCTCTTGCTACTGATCATGTTTTATAAGTATTAGAACTTGTAGTGCAAATAACCTACGAAATTTTACTTTTGATCTATTGACGAGTAGCAACATATAAAGATTATCATTGCCCCCGAGGGTAAGGATTAAGAAGGAATAAACACGGTCACTTCCAGCCGAGTACATAGAGCAGGATGGGAGGAAACGCCTAAAAGGATTAGAAGTAGAATGATAGTGACGGTAGGGGAACTCTGACATCCGGTTTCATTGTTTGCCAGCGTTTGCTGCGTGTGTTTCTGTGCTCGTAATTGTAGGAATTTTCCTCAGTTTTAGTTTTCTGTAAAAGAAGACCATTGAGGTGGCTTTTTGTCTGTCTGTCCGCCCTCAGATCTTGAAAACTACTGAGGCTAGAGGGCTGCAAATTGTTATGTTGATCATCCGCCCTCTAATCATCAAACATACCAAATTGCAGCCCTTTAGCTTCAGTAGTTTTGATTTTATTTGAGGTTAAAGTTAGTCATGACCGTGCGTCTGGCACCGCTGTATGTGCCAGCAACACAGGTCACCACCAGGCTGTGGCTGAAAGTTTCATGGACCACGGCTGAGAGTTTCATGGGCCGTGGCTGAGAATTTTATACAGCATTATACGCTGTACAGAAAACTCGATTGCGCCGAAGTTTCGGGGCATTTGTTACTTGTTTAAGGTAGGTTTTGCTCGGTGCAATTATCTCTCAACGATGATCGTCAAACGATTTTCAGAACATTAATTTGCTTGTTTTTCAATTTGGGCTGTTTTGCATTGAACTACTGACGGTATGAAACCTACCTTTAAAGGATTTGTATTATTTGTGTTTACCACATTTTGGTTAGCTCATTAGTGAATTATTTTTCCAGCTGGTAGACCTGGAACTTCCAGTTTTCCATCCACCTTGTAACCTCTTCAGATTTAACGGTCTCTTTTTTTGTCCCTGTTTCATGTTAGCATCCTCCAGCCCATATTCATTTTCCTCTGTTGATAGATTTCTAAGGTTTTTCCAACCACGCATTTATTCATATTGCTGTTCACTTCCCATTGACATCACGTAGCTTTTCTTTCTTTGTGTAATCTCTCATTGGTTTGAAATTTCCTGGCTTAACATTGCCCTATTTTGTAATCATTCAAAATGGAAGCTAATTGGGAAATCTGAAACTTTCTCATTACAAAGGAGGTTTTAATGAAAAGCAAACAATATATGGCCTATTTATCAAATGTAACTTGTAAACAAATATGGTTTAGATCAATCTTCCAGAAACGTTCGGGTATCTCTAGAAACTCAGGCCAGTTATCCTGGAAAATCCGATAATATCTATCCTGTTATCCTGGAAAATCCGATAATTGCGTCTTACTTTCCAGCATTCCCAGGTACAAGCCAATAAAACTCTCTCTCTCTCTCTCTCTCTCTCTCTCTCTCTCTCTCTCTCTCTCTCTCTCTCTCTCTCTCTCGTATTTAATTTTATATTTTGCAAAATTTAATGCTCCACACAGGGTCAACTTAATAATTCTTCGAAATTCAGCAGAACTTACTTTTAGTAATACATTAACAAGCATCGAGACAAGAATATTATTGTGTAAACTGGACCGTACAAGGTTTCACTTAATTATACTGTTCATCTGTATTGTAATCTTCATCAGAGGATTCCATTTTAATGACAAAGGAATTCACAAATTGTTATGTTGTATTGTCTGCTTCAGTATCTTTGGTATTGCTAGAATTTAATGCTTTATTTGTGTCTTCAGGCCTGGTTGAAGTCTTATTAGTTCCTGCAGAATGGCATGAAAAAAATGAGAGAGAGAGAGAGAGAGAGAGCCTTGGAGAGTGATTAGCATAACTCCTAAAGCGAATTAGTTATAGTGGAATGAGAAAAGTGTTTTGTAGAGATCTGGTAATTCTGCCTTTTTTCTGTAAACCCCTGGACCACCTTCAAGGAATGTTTTAGCTAGAACAGGTTTAAGTACACGTTCCTAAATGTGTGAGACCCAAGCGCTTTATTGAAAACATTTGTATCATCCAATAATAATTTGCTTTGTAATTTTGTAAGTTGTAAAGCACCTATATCATTTTTGTCTTCCACAGGTCTCCACTCATCTCCAGCCTCCTTTCTCATAGTTCTTATCTCAGTAGGTCTGGGTTTTCCAACTCTTCTAGTGCCCACAGGAAGCCAGCTATCACTATCATGTACTATTCTCCCAAGGGTTAGGCAATAGACCTCTCCAAGCCATCTCCAACTCCCTTTCATCATTAACTCATCTACTACGGATATCTGTAATTGTGCTCATTGTATCAGCATCTCTCACTCGATCTTGTTATCGTGAAGCTTTATTTGTAGATCAACAAAATCGTTTACCTCTGATGGGGTTAGTGCCATCAATGTATCTGACGCGGTGCACTGTAGGTTCTTTGCAGCATCCCTTTGGCCCCTAGCTCCAACCCCTTTCATTCGTTTTACTGTATCTCCATTCACATTCGCTTTCTTCCATCTTACTTTCCACCCTCTCCTAACAATTGTTTCATAGTGCAACTGCTAGGTATTCCTGTTACAGCTTTAAAACCTTCTTCACTCTCAATTTCCCTTTCAGCACTCAGTGACCTCATAGGTCTCAGCACTTGTCCTTTGTGCTAAGTTTTATGTTCCAGTTCAAATTCCAACAAAATCCTTAAGATATAATTTCATTGTCATACCCTGATTCATTTTCCTTTAGTAATACAGATCATACTAGACTCAGAAGTATAATCTCACTTTTATATGCAGTTTCAGTTTGTTTCATTTCCAAATCTTATTCAGCCTGACCATTATTTGATTTGCCTTTTGTAGTCTTTCACGAAATTCCAACTCAAGAGACCCTGTATTGGACGTTATTGTTCCAAAATATTTCAAAGTTCATATACAGACACATAAGTATATAAATTTTCCCACTTAGGAGGGGTAGCACTGAAAGGAGTCAGCCCATCTGGATCAGGAAAAGTCGTTGAAGATGACGTTGGTAGCCCATGCACTTCTCATCAGTCACATAACTGCTAGGTACTTAATTCATTGTTGGTCAAAAAAAGACACAGTGGAGTAGACTAGAATTAGTCAAGAACACTGGCTCTCCAGAATCAAACTTTGGCACTTCTGTTGGTGATCCAAACATCATCCCTCGACCTCGAGTACCCACTTATGTATGTATATATGTTACAGTAAATATGTGAAATCAGGGATTTTGCAAAATCCATAGGGAATATGCGAAATGACCAATTTGCTTAGGAACATTTGATCCCCAAGGGCTAGTAGTAAAAACGGCGAAACAGTGATTCATCTACACTGTTTCACCGTGTTTAGTACTAGCCTCTGTGGGAACAAATGTGTTTCACTGCATTTAGTACTAGCCCTCGGGGATCAAATGTACCCAGGCAGATTGTTCATTTCACATATTCCCCTAGGGATTTCGCATATTTACTGTAACATGTACACTAAACCACAAAATGAGCAGTTGTCTAAGGCTCTGGGGAATTTTCAGGACAACACAACAGTCTTCACAACACCTGGGGCTGACTCATCCGCCTTCTTAATGAGGTCTGAGAATTATCGCGGCCATCTGTCCTTTCCTTCGTCCTATTGAGTCCCTTAGGGAGAGATGTCCCTGATTATTGGAAAGAATTTTCAGGGAAAAGATTTGGAAGCAGAGGGTCTGGGAGGGAATTCTCTGTAGAAAGGGTTTGAACAGCGGGGTGCCAAACAAGCCGAAGTGTGTCGAAAACAACTTGACCTTCAGACAAGAGAGAGAGAGAGAGAGAGAGAGAGAGAGGAGAGGCAAAACAGCAACTGGGGTTCCCTCTCGTCTACGAGGAATAAAAGTAACGGGAATAGTGGAAATTAGAATTATTGTAATTCAATATCTTACAACCCCATGAAAAGTGAAATGTTATCTGATTTGAATATAATTATGAAATATTTGATATTTCAAGCAAACTTGAATAATACGTTCGTTTTACATAAATATACATACATTATATATATATATATATATATATATATATATATATATATATATATATATATATATATATATATATATATATATACACACATATATATATATATATATATATATATATATATATATATATATATTTTATAATTTTTTTTTTTACGAATATCGCCGCTAGATCGGTAACTCTTACGACCATATGGGAAAAATACCAAGCAGTAGGAGGGGTACCCCACAGACAGGAGTGAGAGGAGAGTTTTGTCAAGGGCTGGGTTTAATGTATCCTTAAGGAACACAGGTGTTGGGGGTGGGGGCTTAGATAGCTGTTTCTCTGCCTTAATCCAGAGATTCAATTTCCCTCCCGCTAAAATTTTCCATCTTGTACTGGCCGCACGGAACGCTAAGAAATTAGGTAGGCTTGTATGTTATTCAGCTCACATTTTGCATATTTCCTGTTATAAAGCTGTTAGGACATTTTTTAATGAAAGTGACAGAAAGAAAGTATCACCCAAGAACACCCTTCGTTCTGCTTCGTGTCCAACAAATATGTTTTTAAAATATTCAGTTTAAATGAAATCTTTTCATTCATATAATAACAGTGTAGAAAACATACTTGTCAGTAATTGTCCTCACTCGAGTAGCAACAGTGTTCATGAAATTTCATTTTGCTCGGGCCAGACAAGTAAGGAATTAATTGTCAGAATATATCAACATAAATATTCAGTTAGAACTTGCCAAACCCTCTTTTAGTGCACCTGAGTCAAAAATCACATAGAATTGATTTGTTCCAAAGTATTATATTATTAATATTTAAAAATATATTTAGAAATATCCTTGAATCTGCTTTAATACAACAATTGAAGGAAAATAATATTAATTTAAGCCCATGTTTGTTCACTCTTGACCCCATTCTGCACAAGGTGTTTTAAGGAGATTTGAAAGAGATAGTCAGTGCCATTGTCTTCGTCTTGTTTTGTCCAAATACCTGAGTTGATCTTAGAGAGCTGTGCCTCGCCTGAAAGAAATAAACAAGTTGTAATTACATTTTTTGCATTAAAAAAAGGTTTATGTACTCCTATAATAGAGTGATTGTTTGTAAAACAGTCTGCTTAGCAATTTTTTCATTCCATTGCATATAGTTTGCTTGAAATAGTGTAAAAGGAAAAATCTAACAATCTGTTATTTTCCTTTCTCATGGTGAATATATATATATATATATATATATATATATATATATATATATATATATATATATATATATATATATATATATTATTATATATATACAAATGTCCTTAGGATACTTACTTGATTCTTGGCAGTAACGGATGAACGCAGGGGGTTCTTTACATTATCAATAAATCTACTGTATTTATTACACATCTGGTTCAATATTAGGGCAACTTCGTAGACAAACGAAATAAGGAAAATACTGTGGCTTAAGACCTTCTTCATGTGAGGGAAGACTACATAAACTCAAGGATTCTCTTAACTAATTATATTTACATAACAAACACAGATCAGAAGAATGACGAATTACTGGGCAGGTAATAATAAGGGCCTGCTAAATGAATGAATCCTACACAGGATAAATATTCTACACGGATGATGTCTTCATAACAGAAAACATTGCAGAGGGGGTAGAAGGGGTGGCATACAGCCGCTGCTCATGGGATAGAGCGGATTGGTTCCACATCCGAAGCCTATCTGCAATATACACAAGACAGTTACTTGCAAGAATAATAAGACACTCAAAGGGAATTGAGGGAATGCACAGATGGTTAAAAGTATACCTTAGTTTAACCAGACCACTGAGCTGATTAATAGCTCTCCTAGGGCTGGCCCGAAGGATTAGACTTATTTTATGTGGCTAAGAACCAACTGGTTACCTAGCAGCAGGACCTACAGCTTATTGTGGAATCCAAACCACATTATACTGAGAAATGAATTTCTATCACCAGAAATATATTTCTCTAATTCTTTATTGGCCGGCCGGAAAATCGAATGCAGGCCTAGGAGAGTGCTAGCAGAGTACGATATCGACCCATCGAATGAGGAACTTGCACAGATGGTGCCAAATATCTCAGTTCAACACTAAATGCATAATTACGTTAACACTTATGCTCCAACACAAATTAATGAAGGTGATCACACAATGGAAACAGAAATTAAATCAGAGAGAGGAATGATGACTGATCAAGAAACCTTATTCTGGTACAATACCTTTGTGAAGATGACGATGTTCTCGTTCAGTAGGGCGCCGACACTGGAGGAGGGAATTAAGGGGGATGCCACTACAAAAGTATACTGGTTCGAACTTCGGGGCCGAACACATGGAGGGTTCAAGGGGCAGGCAAAGGTGAGGACATCCGTCCTCAGTGGAGCTCTGAGTGCTTCTCTCTTCGACTGCGGTTGCAGCGTCTATTAATGACCTCAGGGATTACGCTTGGACATCCAGATAGAAGGCACAAAAGGTCAATCTTCGTCACGTTTTCTATATCGAGCACGTGGCATCCAATCAGACCTCATGTTGAATTTACCACTGCCCGGAGGTGCAGCACCAACTTTCTCTATTTTTGGCTCCTCCCTTGCCCATTGTCTGATGCCATCAAGAAGGCATGAAGGTCACCTGGAAACAAGGCCTTAGGCAGTCGTTTGAACAGAGAGAAGGTTAAAGGCTTAACCATTTTAGGAATGAAAGAGAGAGTTTATGAAGGGGCGAGTGGAAACCCACAATTCTAGTAATTAAAACAGTTGAAATGAATTTTATTTCTTTCTCTGTTAAGTTACGGATGTGAAAACAGGTGAGGTTGCTTGGAAAGAAGTTCTGTTCATCACAATATGTATATATATATATATATATATATATATATATATATATATATATATATATATATATATATATATATATATATATATATATATAATATATAATATATATAATAATAGGTCTTGTTAAAAAGGATGGCTGTATTATGCGAATTTATCTTATATAGTGTCGTTTCTATCTTCCTTATGATTCGCTTTTCAGGCTCAAAGATGTTAGTCAGCAACTGGCCGATATTCATGTTGGAAAAGGATAGTGTGCGGAATGCGGGAAGTCTTTTATTAAAATATCCAATCAGAAATCGTTCGTCGTCTGGATTCAGGTTCTATTTCAGGTACCGTGGACATGTTTCGACCAGCTCGTTGGTCATCCTCTGGACGTGGTTGCAGAAGATTTGAAGAAACAAGGTGCTCGGGTTGGTATTTATGGGGGGGTCTTGATCATAATTCAGCACCGATCAAGACAATTTCAACTTCTTGTGGAAGGTAGGGGAAAATTTTTAGAATTTTTTTTCTTACACCATATGCATTTGCATATCTTCCTCTTTCCACTGATGTGTTTTTTCTTAAATTGGCCACCTTAAAGTTTGGCCGGTCTGGGGGTGTACTTAATACATATTTAGCCCGTCCCTTAGTTAAGAGCCTTATGGATTTGCTCGCCGGATCTCCTGGAAAAGGAAATTGAACAAATCCGTGAGGAGCTGTCATCTTTAAAGTACCCTGACCATATAATTTTCCTGCAACCAGCAATTAAGAAGATGAAGGAGAAATTGTCTACTGGAGTGACGTAACGGCTGTCTTCTGGATCTCTTGGTGTAAATACTGCTTTTCTGTAACTATCTTATTCATTACCTGCCTGAAGAGAGAGACATTTGTTCTCTGAAATATAGCATTAACATTGTACATTTTGAGTTTTTATGGGCCTTTTATTGCATGGAATTCTGTTTTAACAGAAAATATTTCACACACACACACACATTTTTATATATATATATATATATATATATATATATATATATATATATATATATATATATATATATATATATATATATATATATATGTATATGTGTGTGTGTGTGTGTGTGTGTGTGTGTGTGTGTAATTATTGTGTATATATATATGGGGGTAGGTAGAGTCTTGGATAGAGTACAACAAGATTAATGGAAGGGATTTTTGGGGAAAAGATTTGGACGTAGAAGGTCTAGGAGCGAATTTCTTTGGAAAAGGGTTTGAACAGCGGGGGTGACTAACAAGCCGAAAATTGTCGAAAACAACTTGACCTTCTGACAAAGGAGAGAGAGAGAGAGAGAGAGAGAGAGAGAGAGAGAGAGAGAGAGAGAGAGAGAGAGAGAGAGAGCAACGGGGATTCCCTTTTGTTTATGAAAAATAAAAATAACGGGAATTGTGGATATTAAAATTATTGTAATTCAATACCTTACAACCCAGGAAAAGTGAAATGTTATCCTAATTGAATATAATAATGAAATATTTGTTATTATAAGAAATTCTGAATAGTACATTCATTTTACCTTAAAAATGGCCATTAAAGAAGCAAAGAAACTTGAATGAGCCATATGTTAACTGAAGTTAGCCATCTTTGCTATTTAAAATCTGTCCATAGACGAGGAAGATTCTGGAATCAACCACCATAAGTGAAGGAGATAACATTATCTTGTCAGTAAGGCCATTGAAAGGCAGATATCCTAAACAAATGATCCCCGGTATTAAAAAGATAGTCCAGTTCAGACTGATCGTAGTTATCCGCCGGATAACGATTCACAAACAAATCCCAAGCCAGTCCTGTAATCTAATGTATTCGCCTCAGTAAAACCTGTCATTTTCCACCAAGGCGAGGACTAATGTGTATTGTCTGAAAATTTTCTCTTTTATAGGCTAGTTTAAGAACAATAAACTGTTAGTTTACAGGAAGAAATATGTATGTATATGTATGTATATATATATATATATATATATATATATATATATATATATATATATATATATATATATATACATATACATATACATATACATATCTGTAGAATCTACTGGGCACTTTTTACCAGATACATATGTAATTGTAATAGGTGCCATCTTAACTTCTCGTATTCTTCGCACTTTTTGGATACGCTTGTCATTACAAAGCCATAAGTTCCAGGTGCAAGAAATATGAAGAAATTATGATGTCTGGTCGCGGATGGGACCCGGGTTCGTTGCCCACAACCGGACATCATAATTTCTTCATATTTCTTGCACTTGGATCTCAAGGCTTCGTAGTGACAAATGTATCCAAAAAGCACGAAGAATTCGAGATGTTAAGAGGGCATTGTGGCTATTACAATTACACACACACACACACACATATATATATATGCATATATATGCAAATATATATTATATTAAAAGAGCTAATCCCATAATAGCATAACTGTAATCTCCATCCTAATTCTTTTACCTCTGGGATGCATCACTGATTTCGGTGGCATGATTCCCAAACGTATCATTTACAATACTAAAGGTTGATATGCATATTCAATGACCGTCCTAATCCCTTAGAGCATTGTACATCCCTTAGCGACTTTTAATCCCTCAGATTAGGCGAATACCATGTTTTCTACCACTGAGCCGTAAGAGATCAATACATCTGAGATGTAATGCTTTTTTAGAGCTTATGGTTCGATAGCTAACGCATGAAATGAACACTCAATCATATATATTACCTCGCTTTGTCATGAGGTTTTAGACTGTAGTACTGACATTAGATTAATAATCTTTAGAATCTGCGTTCTACTGCAATCTGTCAGTAATAACGTCGTTGCACGCAAACCTGATTTACAATCATGCAGATATACTTATAAATCTATATACTGGAAGCAGGTAAATTTCCTTTTGTAAATACTGATTTTTTTTTATTTAATCTAAATCAGTGGTTCTTAACCCTAGGGTCGCGACCCAAAGTTGGGTCGCCAAACCATTTCAACGGGTCCATAAGGGTTATAGCTTCATGGCTGATTATTTTCCCAATATTCATATTATAATTATCATAATTAATGTATTGTTTCTTTCTCATGGACCATTGTTATGCAGGTGTGCTACTTGCATTAACAAAAATCTCTGCATGTAATTTTTGTTTCTGTAATCCGTTTTTGTAAGCTTAATTATATAAAAAGAAAATGTTTCTGAGGGCATGGGTCGCCATGGTTAATTTGGACAAGATTTTGGGTCACTGCCAAAAAAGGTTAAGAACCGCTGGTCCCACTGAAGGTGAGATCAGTCACAAATATTGGCAACAAGGAAAGAGTTGTCGTCCAAATATGCTTGCCCTGGGGCTCTTCTATGACCTTTTAGTGTCCGTGACTGCGGAAACGTAAGAAAAATAAGTCGCCAAATGACATAAAATTAACTGTGGTTGTTAATGTTTACCAACAATGACTTTGTGATCCTTTCATAATTAGTATGGAACCTTAAAACCCACTACAGACGAATATGAAGAGTCAAATTTCTACAGCACGTGAACTGAATTGAATTGAATACAGAATTTAAGCCAAAGGTCAAGCACTGGGACCTATGAGGTCATACAGCGCTGAAGCGGAAATTGACAGTAAAAGGTTTGAAAGGTGTAACAGGGGAAAACCTCACAGTTGCACTATGAATCAATTATTAGGAGATAGTGGAAAGATGGAAGAAAGAGAATGTGAAAGGAGTACAGTAAAAGGAACGAAAGGGGTTGCAGCTATGGGCCGATGGGATGCTGCAAAGAACCTTAAGTAATGCCTACAGTGCACCAAATGAGGTGCACTGACGGCACTACTCTCCTACGGAGATTCTAAAGAATGTGCTTAATTTGTACATTTATAGATGTTTATACAGAGACGTGTACAGGCAATGGAATTCTGAATGATACCACCATACATGCTGAATTTACCTTTGAACAGTTCCTCGGTGGGCGAGTCGGTAGAGTTGTCGCTTAGCACTCGCTAGGCCCGAGTTCGAGTCTCCGGCCGGCTAATGAAGAACTAGATGAATTTATTTCTGGCGATAGAAATTCATTTCTCGCTATAATATGGTTCGGATTCCACAATAAGCTTTAGGTCCTGTTGCTAGGTAACCAGTTGTGTGTGTATGTATGTATATAATATATACATACATTCATGCATACATATACACATATTCATTTATTTTACTAAATAATTTAATATTATATATATGTGTGTGTATGTATATAATATATACATACATTCATGCATACATATACGCATACATTCATTTATTTTACTAAATAATTTTGATGTTGAAAAAGTTTACATACAGGTAAGCTGTTGAGATATTACACAGTAGAAATGTTCAAACTGTCGCATCCCAGAGAGAACAAAAATGCCGCCCCAACGTTCAGAGTTTAAGGTCCAGCGCAAAAGCAGACTCTGGAGGTTATCCAAGACATATAATTATGTAATAAACTCAACCAGTTCTCAAAGCATGGGGCTTTCCCGGCCACAGGATTGATGGAGGAATTTCCAGTTTGTATCCTCATGAAGTGGATTGTTTCCCAGAAGTAGCTGTAGTACCACTTGGCTTTAGGTTCACTCCCATGTTATCTATCAAGATAAAAGCAACACGTTTTGTTGTTCATCTCTCTGAAGAGAAAGGAAGGGGAAGACTATTCGCAACAAGCGAGTGGAGAGGGTGGAGCTCCTCTTCCATCCACGTTTCTCTCCCTTCCCTTGTTTGAGGAAAGTTTAAAGGAGCTGTAGCCGTTCCAGACGTGGACCTTGGTTCTAGATAGAAAGGTCTTCGTACCTCGTCGTGTTTTCTGTTTTTTCTTGTGCCCGCTTCATCTATATCCTTCCAACCTTTCTTGGCTTCATTTCAAGTTCGCCAAGGGGGACTCTAGGTTGATGTTACCTGAAACTTTCGTTTAAAGTTGGCTTGTCACAAAGATGGTGTTTGGGAAAGTCATATGGGGCGGGTTCAGTTCAAGTCTTCTGATCCCAGGATTTGTAGTGAATCATTGTACATATATACAGCCATACATCCATGCATATGCTGTATATATATACATATATATATATATATATATATATATATATATATATATATATATATATATATATTTATTGTCACTTTTCAAGTTATCATTTCTCATTTTTATTACCTTCTCATGGTCCCATTAGCTATTTTCAACCCACTTTCTGTGGTTGGTTGCTGTAGGGAATCACTTCACACTTCTGCATCAAGTACAAACTTCCACGCTATCTTCGACGATAAGATGAACTTGATTGATTAATTCAAGCATAACTTTAAAAGCCCTTAAGCATCAGGACAGCTTATAGTTGCACTTACCATCCTTCACAGCCTGTGAGTAAATAGTGAATTTGGTTTTCCTGGCCTCTCTGAGTTTTGGGAGCGGGTTGCCTAATTGGCTGTAAATAGTTTGTCAGATGCAAGGAGACAAACATTTATGCTGAATGAGTTTTGTGTTGAAACTAAACATAGGCCTGGGGATTGCTTCGTTCGTGTTTAAGAAAATTCTTCCCGTTTAAGATTCTCAATAGTAGGAAGGTGAACGCAACTGGACAATTTGTAAGATACTTTCAATGTTAAAACAAAAATTCAGTCATTAAGAGGACTGTTGGGCCTCTCGACTAAATTTTTTATTTAAATATAATTTGCAAATAAGTTTGAATTTCTCCCATACTATCAAATAATTCCTCTGTTGTGGCCTATGGGTTATCTATGAAAGGTGCATAGGTAACTTTTGTTTCGAGGTGATAGTCTTTCAACTCATCTACTGCCCTCAGCCATTAAAAAGAGTGAAAATTACAAGATATCGAAACTTCACTGGAACTATAATCATTTGTGTCTCCTGAAATGTCGCTATTATTTGACGGTTATTAAGTTTTTCAATCTTTTGACAGTTTTCATTTTGAAATGGCGCTCAAACTGTGTTGAGAGAGTGCTACCTTTGATCTTCACTCATGAATGGAACAGAAACTTTTCTGCATAGCTTTGATACTAATACATAATTTGAAGAAGAGATGCCAAATGTCACGCTCACTGTCATGAAAATAGTTGCGGTAATGATTTGTGCAATTTTACTGTTAACATTACCCCCTACGAGCAGCGCAAGTCCGAAATTCTCTTCAAAATGCGTGTAAGTGTGTGTGTGCGTGTGTTTATGGCGACTGACAAACATAGGCAGCCAAGGAAGAGAGGTGGTAAGAAGTCCCTCGTCATTTTGTGCACTTAGGACCTCGAGCAGCACATTCGACATCTTTAAAGAACCTTCCTTATATTTGAGACGTCTTTAATACCTTGTGTTCTACGACAGATTCCTTGGGATCCACTTCAGCTTCTGTAACTGGCTTGCAGTTCTTTGGCGTTTTAATATCGTTCCCTACGTAAAAACCACATATAACATTTCTAGAGGCTAAAAACTACTTCATCGACGCAGTCGCTAGTAAACCCTGTAATTTCTCAGTTTCTGTATTCGATGTCATTGGAATCTAAAAGTACTCTATGTTTCGCAGTCCATTTTAAAAGTTAAAAGAGTGTGCAGTATATGTAGCTAAAACCAGCAAGTAATGGAAGCCATTTAGTGCATCGGTTTATTTTTAACGTCATGTCCTCCCAGTCCATATTGTTCTTTAATCTTTTTTTTTTTTTACTAGTATCAGCGTTCGCTTTGATGTTTTTCATTGCCGTCTATTTTTTATTTATTACGTGTATCAGTAGCCTGTGTGTTGTTTGATTTACTAGATCTGATATGAATGTTATTTTGGTGAGATAAACTGATTTTTGTTTGAATGAAAGACATTTTTGAAATGATTGACTTTAAAGTCAAGCAGTATTTCTGCCAGCCTGTTTATCTTTAAGCAAATTCATTTTAGACAAGACCTACAAGTACCCATAAATTCCTTGTGTAAAGGTCACCTTTGAACGAACGCTTTAAAGGTCAAGCAGGCGAGTTATCACAAGTGTATTCAGACTTCTGTGCAAATATGCACTTTCTCTTTACGTTCATTTTGCACAGTTGCTTTGAAGTATCTTGTTGCCATTTCTGTTTCTGCGTTTCTAGTTAATCATTGAGGATGAGGCTGAAACAGTGATACTTCTTCACCATGTGTGTAATGACATGAAGATTTTTTCTGTGAAAGCGCGTTGTTGACCAGCCATAACTTCTGAGAGAATTGCATTTAGTGCATTTTAGCCTTACCTCCATTTTAGATATACCACTTCTTTAAGATGAAGAATATACATAGCCGATGACCAAACAAAACAACCAAGTCAGTGACAATCATTGGTGGGTGTACCGGCGGTTGATGTAGGAAACAGGAACTGTGATAATCCTTCATGTCAAGTGGACTTGAGGACAACGAATCCCTCTGTCGTTTCTCAAACTGAGCTTGGGACCATGATACCCCCAGACACGGATGGTGAGGCACTCACTGTGACACACCAACCACATGGGAATTTACGGATGGAACTCTCTCTCTCTCTCTCTCTCTCTCTCTCTCTCTCTCTCTCTCTCTCTTCACTTCCCAAAGCCCCATACACACACATCAACACTAATGCCAGAAATGTGAGGGGGAGTACCTCACCTCCTTCTGTGGCAAGTGACGCCAGAGTTCTCACAGAAGAAATGAACTCGACAGAAATATACGAAATAAAAGTCAGTCTTAAGGAACTTGCGAAATGGTTTTAAAAAACAGCTCCATGAATATATGCATCCTTCCTGAAAAAACAAAATAGTTATTACGAAGAAACCGGGAATTAATGCAATAAAAAGCTGAAAATGACAGAAGACAGGGAAAACATAATCGTCAGGAGCGAATAATGGAGTTGGACAGTGGATCACAGGTATCTGCAGTGTTGAAAGAAAAAAAATATGTATATTTTCAGCAAGAAGTACATCGTTTGAGGTGCAGGAAAAGGCGAGCCAGTGGGTGAAAGTAGTGCATTATGCAACAGGCCAAGTGGTTAATAACCAGAATGCATGATCCTTAATTCTGTGGTTAAAGACGAGTTGTGATTTCTGAGTTGGAATGGAAAAAAAGTCTTAAAAGCATAGTTGCTGTACAGCAGTGTGCCCTAGAAATATATGGAAGCATAGTTGCTGTACAGCAGTGTGCCCTAGAAATATATGGATTTGATAATTCTTTCAGCCCCGATCCACAGATTATAAAGATTTATGCTCTGGACGTCAGAATGATGTCAGAGGATTATAGGTATACGTTAAGAATGCTGTTCCAATGAAGAGGAATCAAAGGGTTACACATTGATCATTGTTTTTGTCCAGAAGGTAGGATTGGCTACAAATAAATTTCCAGATTATGAATAATATTTCGAACTCTTATCTTCAGTATTCACCTTAACAAACGATAAAGTCCACAATGGGTGGAATCAATCTTAAAATTACCAAGAGTATGGATAGTGATTGAAGGGAAACAAACAAGCACCAAGAAAAACCACTTAATATTTAATACTTAAACTTCAGATAGAAGTAGCAGCTGAACCTCTTAATACATAAATTCACAAAAAAATAAATACCCTTAAATATGAAATAAAAAAAAGCACTCATATACTATTAAGGAAAGAAGGCAACATACTTAGATTGAAAAGGGGTCCCAGTAAGCAGGAGAGGATCGAAAAGAAGCGGAATGGCCTAACGATATACATGTTAACTTAAATATGGTAATTAGGGTCAGTATTTTACGTTTTAGCCTCCTCAAGGTGCTAATCAACTCCTGCAACGTCACATATAAAACTATCTCGGATAGTTAGGGCTCATTCAGGGCCCAAACAAGCAGCAATCATCATTATTAGCAGCCATAGGTCTATTTACCCCACATAAAAGATTCTTGATTAATTTATATTTGGGGGTAGTCAGATCAAATATTTCTCCCGATTCAATAGGCAGGCCCTTAAAATCCCTTTTCCGAGCCTTAATAAGCTTCTCAACAGTCCAGTTAGGTTTATCCTTCAAAATATTAATATCTCCAACAACTGCTCTATCACTTCGATCTAAACTACAAATCTACAATTGCTGACTCTGCAGCGTCAGCAACTCTAGACCCAGATCGAGTGACTACGACTACTCCATTGTCAGGATTTATTAATGCTGGGAAAGTCTTATACACAAGGGCAACCTCATTCCCTGAAACAACAGCTATATCGTTAGCAGGAGACTTTCCTACAATGGCCAATTTTAAATTCCCTGTAAAGGGAAGGCAGGTTAAAGAAAAATTCCAAGTAGGATATGACGTAACCGTGTCAGAAAAACCACTTGACGATGCGAACTCCATATTCGTGTAGATAAAATTGCTTGGCAACGCCTCCTGAAGGATCAGGGATTGAGTGGCTCTGGTGTATATATATATATATATATATATATATATATATATATATATATATATATATATATATATATATGTGTATATATATGTGTGTGTGTGTGTGTGTATATGTGTGTATGAAGAACCAACGATGATAAAGCAGATATAAAGAAGTATCAGAATTATTCAGATGTTGGACATTTGCAGGTGGCAGATGAAGCAGAGAGTCAAGAGATCAATACAGTTCTGTAACAAGGTTGCAATGCACACGACATATGTCATGACTTGACCTCTAAGCTGCAGGAGAAGACATATACTTCCAGGTGGGGGAATAATGACGTGGCTATTATTTTCTTTGGAGCAGCACTAAATTTAGACGTCTTAACGACTTTCGTGTAGTGGACCAACCCTTCCTTCCAGCGTTTCAGCTTAATAAGTCGAGCAATGATTCGATTAAGGTCTAGTTTTGAAGTGCCATAACTAAGTTTTTTTTTTTTATGGACCTCAAGAGTGTAAGGGTGTGTCTTCCATCTCTGTCCTTATTATAAAGGACTCTATTTTTTTGTTTTTCTTTATAAAAGGTGAGAAGGTGAGATTTACACCTGGAAGAAGCTGTGGATGTAGAGTACGTGACCCATTTATAACTTCACTTATTGCAAGTTGATTTTGACGAAGTCTTTGTAGTAATTTTCCCAGTCTTTCTTATGTATATATGTATGTATGTATATATATATATATATATATATATATATATATATATATATATATATATATATATATATATATATACATATATATATAAATATACTGTATATTTTATATTATATATTGTCAGAATTTTAAATATCTTTTTCCACTAGTCATTGACGACTATCCTCTTGGTCGCGACAGATCTGTCCATTACCTGCGTGTGGTAAACATCCTGCCGCTATACAGTAAAAGAAATAATGTTTTTGATTAAACAGAAGTGAAATCAAAGCACTGAATCTGTAGACAGAAGGGTCGTAGTTAGGGCTGCCTCTAGAATAAGCAGAAATCCTGAAATTGTGGCAAACAGAAATTAGGCTGACCCTCCTTCTTTCCCACCCGACACCTGTCACTCATGCCTCAGGTTATGAGGAAATGTCCATTGAAGCGTTGTGACGCCATCTGGTAGAAAGCAATGTTTCATAGGCCAGAGTTACAAATGCAGCTTAACACGAAGAAGAGTTTAGAAATGAGAGTTTTCGCTTTGGTTTTTGGAAAGGAAATTTAACAGTAATAAGGACAAGAGTAGGGCACAACACTTTGGTATTTGTGGTTTAATCGTATGGAGAGCATATTGAGACTCTCTCTCTCTCTCTCTCTCTCTCTCTCTCTCTCTCTCTCTCTCTCATGGTGCAGCGGTAACGTTTTCAGCTCACAGCCTGGAACCCTTGTTTAACCACAAGATCGTTCAAGGGAATGAATTAGCAACAAAGTTGTTAGTTGCCTGTTATGGGCCACAGCTTAGGGAAAGAGGAGAGACGAACTGCTACCTTAAAATTTTCAACTCTTAAAATCAAAACATAAGGGTTGCAGGGAAGTAATTCTCATTCTACCTGAGTGAAATCATCACCAGTTTCATTCTCTCTCTCTCTCTCTCTCTCTCTCTCTCACTGTAGCCTGCGGCCATAATTTTCTGTCATGATACATTTCGTTCAGTAGACATTCAATGGAAAATTGTCTTCTGTCCTTGATCGTGCTGATGTCGCTGTTCCTATTATTTCATTTTCATTGTATTTTTTTCATGGCTATTTAGGTCTTTGTTAATTACGTATTCTCGGTTATTCTCTTTAATCCTCACGCACTTTCTCCGCTCCCTGTTTTCGAATCATGGTTCACGATTTTTCCGTTAAAAAACAGTAATATCGCATAGTTACACAGACTTTGTGTGCCGCTGGGTTTAGCTTCAAGTTTTCATTCGGACGAAACATAAAGAAACGCTCACCTCGCACTCGCCTCTGAAGATAACATTGGTGGTGAAAAACCTACGTGAAAGCTCCGGGGAAGTTCTGAGTAAAAGTGCATTAACCGCAGGAGTTACTTTTAAGATAAAGAAAATCCTGTCTTTTTTCTTGCCCAAGTAAGAAGGCATCAAGAAGAAACCAAATGAAAGCATTAGTCAATGATGAAAAGAGAAACAGAATTAGAATTATCTCTTTCGTTCTTTTAACTGTACCTCCTTTCATATTCTCTTTCTTCCATCTTACCACTCCCTCCTAACAATTGATTCATTGTGCAACTGCGAGGTTTTCCTCCTGTTACACCTTTCAGACTTTTACTGTCAATTTCCGTTTCAGCGGTGAATGGCCTCTTTAGTCTCAGTGCTTGGCCTTTGGCCTAAACTCTATATTCAATTAAATTCAATTAGAATTACAGAACTTGACGTATGTTGGCCTCGTATAATCATCCCCCCCAGTTTAGCTGCTTCTGACCTAGCCTATCTGATGATTGCTCGCATTGTGTCTTGTGAGAGCACGATTGCTCGGAGTCGGTCAAGCAAGTTATCATTTCAGGGCCATTTTACTGCTTAAATGAGACGCTTTCGAAAGATGCGAACAAGTGGGACGTATGTGCTTACCTCATTATATGCTAGAGGGCACACCATGAAAATTGAATTGTATCAACGCGTTACAGAATTCCCCTTGAATGACCTCAGCTGCTGCCGCTGAGAAAGAGCTGGTAATGGACTTCAAGTATCCTAAATCTCTAGAGATCCTGGTATTCGCCCCGTCCAGCCAGAGAAATGGTGGCTGGGAAACTGGTGCTGACGCAGAATTTGGTGCGTTTGATTACTGATTTAATCGTACATTGAATCTTGGGTGTTTCAGTGGGCCCATTGTTCTTATTTGTGCATTTAGGCACTGGGTAAATCGTCAGTTATATTGGACATGTATTTTTTATTGGTGGTTTTATTTATTAAGGAAATCACATATTGGATCTTAGGTGTTTTAGTGGGCACCTGACTTTTTATTCACCTTCGTGTTTTTCTCTTTTCTTTTAGAGGTAAGTTCTGACAATTAAGACCCTAGAGATGACAAGGGCATTCTAAAGTGGGAAGACAGTCATCCACCACTCAAGGCTTCTCTTTCTAGATGTGAGAAGAAAATTCGTGATTTGAAACAATTCAAATCCAAGTGAGACTCTTTTATAAATTCAGGAGAGAGAAGAAAGCATAGAAATTACAATTACCCAGTGATTATTGCATGAAAATAGAAAAATAAAAACAGGTTAGCATAAGTCGCTTCCTTTGACTGAAAATATGCTAGTTAAATGTCAGATATATATGAAAGAAAGATTCACAGACGAAAGAACGTTAACTGACCAGGATGGGCATTTGTTTGATTTTGAACAATTTTGCGTCTGGAGGCAGTATTATTTATCTTATATAGTATATTTTCGGGCTGAATATTGTAGGGGAAAGTAAAATTGTAGATACTGTTTTGGTGTCATGTAGTGACTAAAGTATTCAAGTACGTGTGTGTGGCTTGATTTTCAAGAGCTACTCAGGTTTTTCCAAGTTCCTCCTTGGACCCATATTACATTTATTCGTCATTTTGGAAAAGTGCCCCAGGGGTATTGGATCATAAGGTGAGAAATTTATCGGCAAGTGAAATAATGATAAAGTTTAGTTTTAGTTGTTTATATTTTTTAGAGAAGTCGACTTGGCTTTGACACTTCTGCCCATTTCGTGACCTCGTGACATCGGGTTCAGAAAACCCTTGGATTTAATAAGAAAGTATTCTTATTGCAAACTCTGAGGTCATAGGGTCAAAGCTCTCTCACTCCACATTGTCTGGTACTGAATATCATATTTACAGCTTCAAACAAAAGTAAGGAGGGATTTCTTCTGATAACAAGAAAAACAAGAATTTTGGCACATTCCCAGTTTTAAGGTGCGTGATGGACGACTAAAAAGTGTTGGAAAAGGAAGTTAGGCAGTTCTATTGGAATTGTTGAGAAAGACGGCTGGTGCCTTGCCCAACTCGCTACTTTCTCCTCTTTAGAAACTTTTATTACTTTCGTGTACCGCAAGTTTTTCTTATAGATTGTAGGCTGTATAATTTTGATGAAATACAGTAGTTTACATGTGTATACATTGACTACAGCAATTCATGTCACTGACTGAATTACTATTGGCCACAAGAGTATTTAAGACAGTGCTGTGTTAGTATCTCCTTTTATTATTTCATATTGTATGTGAATTTATGTATGTCCGTATATACTTCATTTCTGTTTTACACTCTGTGAATTATGGACTCCCAGATTTGTGTAAGATGTATCCAAGATAATGTACGAAAGTCAATTACTGAATATTTTTTCCTTTTTATTGTCTTGCATATTTACCATGTATAACCTTTGGGATGTGGTGGGTGATTTCGGTAACATGGGAATTCTCCCATTTATGCATTTATGTCTTTGTGCTTTATTTTAAAGGTGACCTTTTGTTTCAGGTGGATTTGTTAGTGGTCACATGTTAAGGGAATGTCTGACATATAACTTTGACTTCGGTCATGACAGACTCTGACATTATTTTTTGGGAGTATGTAATGATTGGTGTCAAAATGTATTTACCAGTCCGAGAGTTTGGTTTTTAATTTACTCTTTTTTTTTTTTGCCAGAAGTTAAGGACAGTCTTTGGCCTCTTCTTTAATTTTGCTTTTGTTTTGTCATGTTAAGTTTGGGAATAAAAACTGTATTTTGGTAGAACGTGAGTTTCGTCTATCCTTGATCTAATTTGAGTTATGACGTGAGAGAGAGAGAGAGAGAGAGAGAGAGAGAGAGAGAGAGAGAGAGAGAGAGAGAGAGAGAGGTAGGAGATAAAAAATGACATTCCTAGGTTGATTTCGATGAGCAGGGATGACGGTGTTGACTTTAAAGGTAGGTTGTTTTTTTCGCTTTGAAATTCGGGATTTTGGTTATGGAAGAAGTCGCAATAAGGATAAAACATATATATCAATCAATGGCAGTAAGTCACCTTGGTCGGTAGACCAAGATGAGTTGAGAGTTGCCGAAAAATGACACATCAAAGTGTTACTTTCCTACCATATTTTACACCAAAAGGAGAGCGTTCAGAAAAACAGAAATTATCACCTAGAAAACAAAGCTGAAACGAAATTGATTTCACACAAGATTTTTCAGTATATTGCCTTTTTCAAAGTAATATTCCAGAAAGTTCGAATTGAAGCACTTGAAAAATCAATCATCATGAAACAGTGCATGAGTTACCGATGCTTTTGAGCTACGCTGGAGGAGACAGGTATCCTGTGATTAGCTTTCATGAATGCACATAATCCTTCTGGGGCTAATACGTATGAAAATCACATTGCCTCTGAGTACCTTGTCCTTATACACTCAAGGAGTGAGCTTAAGTTTTCATGGAAAGAAATCGTTCACCGTATTTATAATTTGCAAAGTAAAATATTGTTCTTGTGCTAAGGTGAAGGCAGGGAAAGAAGCAGCGAATTAAAAATTCTGCATACTTCGATTTTCATGGCACTATATTTTATTTATATTTTAATTTTACATTTAAACACTCGAAATGGCAAAAGAGGTACCCATCTTTGTTATGTCTGTTTAGGATTCATTCAAAATCTGTATCCACTCTAAATGGTGATTGTTGAGAACTGCATCGGTGAAAGATGACATCATAAATATGGTTGTGCAGTAATCACTGGCTTTTTCGACATGTGAGCTGTACAGTATAATTTTATTTGTTCACTGAAGAACGTAAAGAAATGAAATGTGAGATTGCCGAGTAATAACTCATTTCACGTTAGAAGTAGGAAAGTTACCAGTTTTGAAATGTGATGCAGCCCAAAGGGAGGAGGAATTTTTACAGAATCTTTGAAAGACTGAGATCCGAATTACGCTTCTGTGGGAAGCCCGAGTGTCGCTTAATTTCGAAGAAGGCGAGTTTTAAAGTTAGCCGACATAGCACTCACGTTTCAGGAAGTTAGGAGGCCTGGGGAGTTTTGGTGGACTGCTATTTCGCGCCACACGAAGGAGAATGTCAAGGTTAACTAAGCTTTCGTGAGGGTAGTCTGTTTACTGTAAAGATGATCGAATTTCGCATATACGGTCTGGAAATTATGTAAATAAACCTTGTACCTGAAACACAAAATGTTATTGTATACTTTGGACTTAAAATTGTCAGGTGATACAAGTATTGGAAGTCCGAATGGAAGATGTGAATCTCAAAAAAATACTCCATCTGTAAAGCGATTAACTTTCCAAGTAAAGTAAAGGAACGCTCCGACTGACTCGTTGGTATAACTCGTATCAAAGAGACAGGACCCAGTTTTAGTGGCAGTTAAGGAAAGAAAGAGCTGGGAAAAGGTTAAGCAAAGCAAACCCTGGCAGACGTCGTGGCGTGAGAGTCAATTTTCAGCCCCCGTGAAATTAGAGCGTAACCTCGATGGAAGCACAGGCCTGCTTGAATTTGACCAACCTCATCGTTTCGTATTTCCCTCTGTTATACCCGAGAGTTCGAAATGTCATGGGTCAAGGGAATGGACAGCCAGCTGGACCTCCTGTTAACTCCTTGTCTTGTCTCACTTGCTGTTTTGTTCTGTCTCCGTCTTAGGACTGCTTGAGTTTAATTCATCTTTACTGTTGTCATTATTCATACCTGATCTGCATACCTGATAACTCAAGACTTTGGGCATGCTGCAAAATGCGCATTCATTTGATTACATTGCTTATCCCAATACAAAGAAAATAAATAAAAAGAGGGTTATAAATGCTGTTATGATCTCTCCTGATCATTTCAGCACATGACGTCAGTTACACCTCACTCTTTGTTTTACATTATTTTACTTCGCAGTTTATGACTGAATGCTTTGGTAAACCTCGTTCTCCCAAAGCGGGTCGAACTCAAGTGTCTCGAAGATGTGAAATCCTGTGGTCGTGTTATAACCGACCACAATGTGAAAGGAATCCTTTCCTCAGCCCGTGGTTGTCTGAATCACTGTAGGTTAGGTTTTGCTCAGTTAGCAGACACAGTTACTGTAACATTCATTCCTTACTTTGGCAATATGATGTGTCGTTTGAGCAAAATTAATGTACGGCGTCTAATGTAAATTGGAATTATTTTCATTAACATGACCTAACATTTCCTGACCAAACTATATACATGAAGGAGGCTGGTGATGAACCCAGATTTGTTATAAATATGCACAAGAGCCATTTTACTTACACACACACACACATATGTGTGTGTGTGTATGTATGTGTGTGTGAATTATGAGACCTGAAAACTGGGGCCTCTCAGAACATGTGAGACGGTTTATATTGCTTTGTCAAAGTGCCACTTATAATATGCAAATGACCACGATGAATGATGATTTTTCGTGAGTCGTAAGACATTATGTGCATTTGAGGTTTAACTCAAAATACCTATTATACATTGGATTTTTTAGGGTTTTTGTAACCTAAGCAATGTGTACCTATCATCTGAATGCCTCATTTTGTTCTTTGTTCCATCAGCGTTTTTTATCGCAATTTCCTTATCGTCAGTTAAAAACATGGATACTTACGCCGTCTTTTTGTACCACGGAACTTTATGAATGTACAAAAGTATCAAAACAATTAACATGGTTTAATACGTACAATGTGTGTAGTTAACAAACGAAAAAGATGCAAATGTAGAAGTGACAAAAATGAAAATGTGGTGAAAGACCGGAAATGAGAAGTCATTTTGTTGGAGTACTTGGTAGGATAAAAACAACAATGATTGTTTCATAATAGCTACCTGCAGGTCTCGTTACCTTCCTTAGTAAGCTCTTCGTCAAGAATGAACATTTTTTCAGTACATGTTATCAGTCCTGTTAAGAGAGGGAAAAAGACTAAACAGAATAATTTGAAGAATTTATTGAAAGTTTATTAAACAAATAAAAATGTTCGACGCTTTGAAGCTATCGGTCAGCAGTTCATTGAGATATTTTGCTATCATGAGATGACGATGTTTTCTAGTAAGCCAGAGTGTACACCAAGGCCAAGAGAAAGAGAAGTGCTGCTCACTTCCCCCAAAATCCCCCATGTGGGCGGAGCTTTGTCTACCTCCTTATTGCGTCAGCAGGTGAATTGCCGTAATGAGCAGGTACCTCTAAGATACGTCATCGCCTACGTAGTTACCCCAGGTGGGAGGCGACTCCGCCCAGTTGGTTAGACCTCGTCTCTCTTGGGTTTCTCATGACAGACATAATGATTTAATTTTGGAGGAAGGAGGTGCACCCCATCAAGCAAGTCACCTCTTATGGACCAATTGAATTTCTCTACTGATTCGGATATCGCGTCTTTATATTTTTTGCTTCTTTGAAGATATCACTTTCTGTAACAACCTCCTGATGCATTTCCTTAGTGCCGGTCTCGATAGGAGGGATGGTATGACCAGCATCTTGAGAGCTGTGTGAGATATGTAAAATAATGCTCTCATTAGGCACAGTTCAACAATGCTGGGTTCAGTTTTGTTGGAAAATCCCTGTCTGAAGTTTTGGGGGATGATGTTATTTTTATTTTTAAGAGCATTAAGGTATTTAGAGAAATATAATTCCTTTCGTAATTTATTTTCTCTACTTATCTTAAACATATTTTCTTAACATAAATTCTAGTTTGCCTTATTTTTAAAATTTAACTTTTGTTTTAAAACCATTAGTGTAATGAATGACTAATCAAAGGACTACGAGCAATGACTGAAAACTGAGCGAAATGAGTTTTAAAGTGTTTTTTTTTATATTATATCATCTCACTATTTCGTCAGAACGATTAATAACTTTAGAATCCCAGTGCTTGGAATATGTCCTTAAACTTCTCATGTCCGTCCATTCGCATCAATCTAATAAAATATAGAGAGCGTAAGAGTGGCCTTTGTGTTCTAAAATTATGGTAAAACTCTTCACAAAATATATGTAGGTTAGATCGACCAGGGCTGCCCTGTTTCCATTGCAGATGAGATCCAGCAGATGTCTTGGACGTAAAGAAAAGGGGAAAAGAAACTGGAAGATAAAGGAATTGGGAGCAAACTCGAAAAACATGGTTCGAGACAGTTGCTCGCATGGTGGAATGGGTACAGCTCCTTTAAACGTGTGTGGAGGAGAATCCTCCCAGAAGCAGCGATGCTTCCATCTCCTCCCCGTCTCCTTGCAACTCATCTCGCTAGGGGAACGCTCTCATTTCTTTAAAACAAATGATCACCAACGTTATAATCACCTAGAACCCGTAAGGCAGCAAGGAAAAAGCTCCTTGAAATGAGAGGCTTAAGCTTCTGGTATAGGATGGTCCCACTCGAATGCCGGTCTGAAATGTCAACGGTCTAGGCTCCAGTGAACAGGTTTAGGTCCTCTTGAAATCTTGTCATTGTATTGCTTGATCTTTTGACTCATTATTACAGCAGGAATTTACCTTTTTTTATCTTTTCCTAAAGGTTCCCATACCGTCCGATGTTTCCATCAATGTAATGTACGTATCGATACTTTGCAAGAGAGAAATTACTTGCTGTCGTTTTACTTTAAAAGAATGTATCACGAACAGAAGGGAAGCAAACATATGCATATTGAAGAATCATGAAGTGATACGATACATACATGAATGGTGATTTCCAACAATGCCAGAATGACTGGCACGATCGGTCCGTGGCTAAAAGCGATACACATTGATAGTCAGGGTTGAAGTTGCCAACGACCTCCTCTGTCCCACAGACATTACTAAATATACAGCATGTGTATGGATATGTGCGGGTATGACGTATTGAGGTGTATGCAGCACAGAACAACAAATATGGTCATTAAGAAACCTAGAGAGTAAACGAACGTCATGTATGAATTATGCAGAATGTGGTTGAGGTGAGGGGCCGGCTGGACTAAGCGAAAAGAAGTTCCTGAATATTATTCTTGAGTAAGAACGAAAGTCTGTTTTTGTTTTGGCACTATATCTCTCAAAACCACTTTGAGACATTATGGTACAAATAAAATGAAAAATTAAAGTATATTCCTATCTCGAGTCCGCTTGCCCAGATGTGCGTAACATGACAAGAGGTTTTTAGGGGAGGTCGTTCGACTGACTGGCTTGGTAACTGGATTCCCGCGTCTTTTATTAGAAAAGTCAACTGAATCAGCATTTATCCTTTCCATTATAATGAGAGTATCTGCGTGTAGTGTCGAATTGAATGTAATTCTACTGATTTTTTGGTCCGTTTTTGCCCGCTGAGAGAATTTCTGAAAAGATGTTAAAAAAATTCACTCAGATACTAATATTTTGAATCTGTGTTCATAGAGTAACTGTATTTGAATTGCATTGCAATTTTGCCTATATATATACTGTATATATATGTGTGTGAACACGTATGTGAACACGTGTATATATATATATATATGTGTGTATGTATATATATATATATATATATATATATATATATATATATATATATATATATATATATATATTACTATATTACTGTATATATATTTCCATCATTAAGCAAAGAGTGAGTGACACCAGAGAAAATTAACACAATCGTCACTGCCACATTTACACTTTAGATGCTGGACCGTGGTTGAGCCTCAGGCAGTAAAACATCCGTAACATTTAGCCTCTTCATACACCTACACAGAAGTCTCATCAGCAGCACATTGAAACCCCTAGAACACAGTACGTTTACCCCTTAATATTAATGCCCTTTCTATCCAGTGCCACATACACGCCATATCTCCAACACTTTCTAAGTCTTCCTCTCTTTCATCCTCCTTAAAATTCTTGAATTGTATACTCAATTCTACAGCCTATTAGCGTCTGTGCACTTCACATAGTAGAATTATCTCCGAATACACTGGTTCATCCTTTCTCCTGTGCTAACCTTATTACCACTTCACATATCTCACCCTGTCCATTCACCTTATGCCTCATATACTCAGCAAACAGTAGCTTCAGTTTTTTTTCTTTCATCCACATTTCACTTCCATATGCCTTATACACAGAAAGGGGGAGGTGACAGAGGAGTTGGCCTTCCGTTTTTCAGCAAGTCTTTTGGGATGACGGTGCTAGTCTTATATCCCTCTTCACACTGGCTGTTGCCCACAGAGTCATCTAACTACCAATTTCCCATATCACTGCAGGGTACAAGGGTTTTAATTGACTGGATCCAAATCCAGTCCGGGTAGGTTGCAAATGGAATTCTGCCGTTCTTGCCATGGAGGGTAGCATTTCACCTCAGAACTATGAAAACCCTTGTGTATATATATATATATATATATATATATATATATATATATATATATATATATTGTTTTTATGTTTGTATATATGTATTGATATATGATATATTTATATTGTTTATTTTTTTGTATTGATATATGACTTTTAAGGTTTTTGCTTCTGGCAAGCTTAATGACCAACATAGCAAGACAACTAGCAATCACTTAGTTTATTTACTTCAACGCTTTGGGAATCCATTCCCATCCTCAGGGATAAAAAAACCCACAGAAATGATGTAAGGAAACCTATGATAAAAATGCTTTAATAGCTAATACATTAACAAAATAATTAGTTACATGGTTGAACAATCAACACTCAACTTAAATGTAAAACCATGTAACTTTTAATATATCATTAACATATTAGTTATGTAAGGAAGTTTTTAGGTTGTAAAATTTCTTGATTTTATTTTTGCATTCTTGATGATTGGAACAGATTATCGAAACGTTGGTGTAATTACAGAGATGATTGGTAGTCTTTTTTGATGTCCTGCTCATTATATATATATATATATATATATATATATATATATATATATATATATATATATATATATATATATATATATATATATATATATATATATATATAATTTTCTGTCTTTAATTATTCAGTGTTTTGTAATTTTTTCTATATGGTTTTCCTCTTGCGATTTTTCAGCAGCCTACGTTTTCAGTTTTTCTCCTTTATATAGTTTTTGTCTTGTGATTCTTCAGTTTTTCTGTTTTAATCTTTATATATAGTATTTACAAATACCTCTTTAGACTTTTTTCATATTTTTATAGTTTTGTTCCATGTGGTTCTTATTTTTTCTAGTCCTTATAGTTTTCTTCTGTTTAACAGAACCTTTCCGCTTTTGGTTTTTTAATTTTCAGGTTTTGTGTTTTTTCTATTTCTGTTTCATTTATTGAGATTATTCGCTTTTTTGTTTTCTTGTCATTCATTTTTTAAATTAGTTTTTTTTAATATTGTTCTTATCTTTGTGATTCTACAGTGTGTTGTCTTTCCAATCTCTGTCTTGAGGGTTCGTCTGTTTTAGATTTGCCTTATTGTTTTTCCTCTTCATTTACTTCAGATTCTTGACAGTTCATATTGCGCGCACCAAATACTGGCAAGTACCAGCAGTTGCCGCACACCAAGAACTGGCATATGCCAACATGGGCCAAGACCTGTCACATACCAGTATTTGGTGCGGCAAGAACTGTCATGTGGCAGTTCTTGGCATGTGCCAACAACTGGCACATGCCAGTTCTTAGAGCGCCAAATATTGGTATGTGCCAGTAGTTGATGCACACCAAGAACAGGCATGTGCCAGTATTTGGTGCGACAAGAACTGACGTGCCAAATACTGGCATGTGACAGTTCTTCGTGCATGCCAACTACTGGCAAGCGCCAGTTCTTAGAACGCCAAATATTGGCATGTTCCAGTAGTTGGCGCACACCAAGAACTGGCATGTGCCAAGAACACGCACTTGCCAGTTGTTGGCGCGTGCCAAGAACTCGCCCTTGCCAGTAATTGGCGCATGCCAAGGAGTCACACTTGCCAGCCAGTAGTTGGCATGTGGTAGTAATTGGCACGTGCCAGTATTTGGTGCATGCCAAATATTGGCACATGCCAGTTCTTGGCACACACCAACTACTGGCACGTGCCAGTATTTTGCGTTTGGCGCATGCCAACTGCTGGCACATGCCAGTACTTGGCATTTGCCAACTACTGGCATGTGCCAGTTCTTGGTGCCTGCCAACTACTGGCACATGCCAGTTCTTGGCACTTGCCAAGAATTGGCATGTGTGAGTAATTGGCGTGCGCCAAGTACTGGCATGTGCCAGTTTTTGGCACATGCCAACTGTTGGCAAGTGCCAGTTCTGGCACTCACCAACTACTGGCCCGCGCCAGTATGCAACATACGAGGCCAACTACTGGCATGACACAACCCAAGAAGTGGCAAACTCAGTATTTGACCATGCCACTAGGCCCGCCAAATGCCTGCCGCGCCAAATACTGGTATGTGCCAGTAGTCGGCAGGCACCCAGAACTGGGCCATAGTTGGCACGCCAAGAACTGGCACGTGCCAAATACTGGCAGAACACATTTTAACAACTACTGGCCCGCGCCAACTTCTGGCATGCACCAAGAAATGGCACATGCCAATAGTTGCTGCACTGTAACTGTCACTTGCCAGTAGTTGACGAGCGCCAAATACTGGTACATACCAGTTCCTGGCGCATGCCTAATACTGGCATGTACCAGTTACTGACACGCACCAACTACTGGGATGCCCCAGTAGTTGGTGCGCACCAAGGAATGCCACGTGCCGGTAGTTTGCATGTGCCAAGAACTGGCACATGCCAGTTCTTTGCACAATCCAAGAACTGGCACGTGCCAATTACCGCCATGTGCCAGCAGTTAGTGCGTGACAGTTATCTCCATGTGCAAGCAGTTAGCGCGCGCCCATTACTGGCACATGTCAGTTGTTGGTGCGCACCAACTACTAGCATGTGCCCGTTCTTGGTGTGCATCAATTACTGGCACACTCCAATTACTGGGACGTTCTAGTATTTGGTGCGTGCCAACTACTGGCACAGGGCAGTATTTGTGTAGGCCAACTACTGACATGTGTCAGTATTTGGCACGCCAAGAACTGGCACGTGTCAGTATTTGGCATACACAAAGAACTGGCACATGCCAGTAGTTTACATGTGCCAATAGTTGGTGCATGCCAAGAGCTGGCACATCCCAGTAGGTGGCATACGCCAATATTGGCATGTGCCAGTAATTGGTGCACCAAGAACTGGCACATGCTAGTTCTTGGCTCACACTAAAGACTGGCAAATACCGATTCTTGGTTCATGCCAAACACTGGCATGTGCCAGTTCTTGGCGTGCACCAACTACTGGTACACTCCAGTTCTTGGCACATGTCAACCACTGGCACGTGCCAGTATTTGGTACGCTCCAACTATTGGCATGTGACAGTAGTTGACATGTGCCAAGAACTGCCCTGTGACAGTAGTTTGCACTTGCCAAGAACTGGCATGTGCTAGTAGTTGGTGGGCGCCAATTACTGGCACGTGCCAGTTTTTGGCACGCACAAAATACTGACGTGTGCCACTTCTTGCAGTATTTGGCGTGCACCAAGAACTGGCACATGCTAGGAATTGGCACGTGCCAAATACTGGTACATGCTAGTTCTTGGCATGCGCCAGCTACTGACACGTGTCAGTTCTTTGCGTGTGACAAATACTGCAACATGCCAGTTCTTGTCACGATCCAAATGCTGCAACATGCCAGTTCTTGGTGCGAGCCACTCGCCAACTACTGGCATTTGCCAGTTCTTGACACAACCCAAGAAGTGGCAAACACCAGTATTTGGCACATGCCACTAATAGGCACTCGCCAAATGCCTGCATGTGCCAGTTCTTGGTGTGCGCCAAATACTGGTATGTGCCAGTAGTTGGCAGGCACCCAGAACTGCCACATGCCAGTAGTTGGCACGCTCAAGAACTGGCACGTGCCAAATACTGGCAGAACACATTTTAACAATAGTTGCACAGCTTGTAACAAATTATGACTTATATTCATATATGACTTACAAATAAAGCTATATTCAGTCTCAGTTGGACAGTTAACAATTGCTGACAAATTAACATATTTTAATCATGGTACAAAACAAAAGAAAGCAAATTAAGAATTTAATCATAACAAGTTATACCAATTATAAACAAACACAAAAACAAGCCATTCAAATCTGACAGAATCTGAACAAGCTGAGTATCATACTATATTCCTTAAGTTCATGAGGACAAGAACTGTAGCTGTATCTAATTTTGCTCTAATATGAACAAATGAACAGATGCTGAAAAACATTCATTATCTTTCCATAAACATTTTCATTTATCTTCTTTAGAAGATTGTTTTCTATTGACAAATTTGCCAAAAAATTTAATGTGTTGAGTCATGGACGACTGTAAGCATGTTCTTATAAGTTTTAGTTTACTAAAGTCTCCCTCTCTGATGGCCACAGTAATAGATACCATTATTCTTAATGCGAGCCACAGATTTGGCATGACATCCTGCAACTTATTAGTGTCTATAAACCCATCAGCTTCTATTGGAAGCTTTACATCCAGTTTCAGTTAAGAAATCACATCCATTAATATCACTATTTTCTTGGTACTTTAACTCATCCTCAAAACCTTGCCATGCTACTTTGAATTTATTTTTATCCGGCAGATCTTTTAGGTTATTTAAAATTCCCCGTGTGTTATTGAAAATTTTGTAGCTGTTCAAGTCTCTCAGATAAAGAATTAATAGCTCTGTAAAGTATTACAACGAACACATGATTTTTAAATTTCTTTTCTGGATCATCTGCATTTGGAACCTCGTCAATGCACTCATATTCAAACAGCCTTCATTTCCTGCTTATTCTTTTACATCTAAAAAGTGGCTGTACATCTAATTCAGCAGCTAATTCTTTTGCTGACTCGAGAGCCATTTCTTATCCATTTGCACGATGATTAATCAAATAATCAGTGACATTGATGAAACTGCTGTAGAGAGTTCCAAAGAGGTGTTCTGCATAGTTTTGCTGACATGCACTCTGCCTAAGACATCATACCAGACATTCATCATTACTCTTTTGTTACAAGACTCTCTGCTTCACGTCGCATTGTAGGATCAGAAGAAGCATTTCATGAAGAGCTTCTCGGATTCCGTGTCTTTGTCAGTTGTTTTTCATAGTTTGTGTTCGGTCACCATAACAGAGAGAAGTAATAATCAAGTTCTCGAAAATTTTACTGCGCTCAAGAAATATAACATTTTGTTTTTTATTTCCTTTTATTTATCATTTTCACATTTTTTTTCCTTTTTTATTTGGAAGATCCCAAACACATGACATGGCGCCCGGGCGACTGCACGGTACCGTGAGCCGACCCTGCTTCTTGTAATTATTCTTCAGACTTGTCCTGCCTCTTATTTTCAGTTTCAGTCACGGACTTGCCATTGTCCCCTGACTTCTTCTTTTTTTTTTTTAATAGCACTGTCATGCTCCCTTGCATTGTGTTCTAAATGAAGATTTCTTTGAGCAGTCTCATAGAGGAGCCTCATGATATCTTTTTCTTGAGCCCTCAAAGGGTCTCCTGTTTCAGCCCTCAAAGAGTCTCTGTCATTTCATTTCAGCTATCCTAATTCTTACACTTTACCTGTAAATCATCTCCATTCTCTCCACTTTACAAGACCATCTAAAACATTCTGATCAATCTTTTCACCTGTGGTGTTCTTATTACCACTTTTTAGTGTCTGCTTTTCTCACCCTTTCAACTCTTCTCACTCCACGTAACTAAGCAAACGGTTCATCCAGACAGCTTCAACCTTAATTCTTTCATTCTCATTCAGTATCCAGATTTTAATTCCATAAAGGAGAGATGGCGCCTACATCATGTGCACCTCCCCTAGCTTCTCACATAACTCCATCCATAAAGACATCGAACAACCATGAGACATAACACAGGTTTGTTTCAGACTTACTTTCACACCAAAGCACCGATTCTCCTCTCTCCATATTGTAGAACACTCCAATTTCATCCTCTGTTACCTGAACCGTGAATCTATATCAGTCATATCAGAAGCTTTTGCTAAGCCCCTGTATGCAATATGAAGAATAAGAGGAATTTGTTTCTGGTGACAGAAATTCATTTCTCGCTATAATGTGGTTCGGATTCCACAATAAGCTGCAGGTCCCGTTGCTAGGTAACCAACTAGTTCTTAGCCACGTAAAAATAAGTCTAATCCTTCGGGCCAGCCCTAGGAGAGCTGTTAATCAGCTCAGTGGTCTGGTACAACTAAGGTATACTTACTTATATCAGTCATGTCAGAAGCTTTTACTAAGCCCCTGTATGCAATATATAATTTTCCCTTATATTCTTGAATGCCTCACCCAACTATATACTGTATATATATATATATATATATATATATATATATATATATATATATATATATATATATATATATATACATATATATATATATATATATAATATATATATATATGTATATATATATATATATATATATATATATATATATTTACTACACCATGAAATAACTTATACCCAAGGGGGAATAATCATTGATAAGTGCTTCCTCACCAGTCAGACTCGAACAGCTGCCGGGTTTAGAACCAACGATGGTCAGTGACTTTTGACCACTGAGCCCATCTTGATGACTCCATAGTAAAAAAAAAATTACTGTACATCCATGCTTCTAAACCAGGCAGCGGTTCGAATCCCACTGGTGATGAAGCACTTATCAATTATAATTCCCCTTAGTTATAAGTTATTCCTCGAGGTATAGTGAATTGGACATTTAACGATATTTGTGACTTCATATTGTGTGTATATATATATTTATATATATATATATATATATATATATATATATATATATATATATATATATATATATATATATATATATAATATATAATGGATACACACATGTTTTACAAAATACATTTATGCTATGCTTTTTCCACTGTTCTTTCTTTCACTTGCACATCCAATAGCTGCCACGCTCCTAGCGGGACCATCATCTCACGTTGTATAGGAAGTCAATAGCCTTCAAGAGTTCGATAGCAAAATAAAAAAAAATGTATATTATTTTACTTTCTTTCATCCACGCCTTACGCTCGCTCCGCTCCACCAAATTCCAAAGGATTTACTCCGTTCGGAAATATACAACCCAGTCGTAAACTATTAAGAGAATCTAAATCCCCATCGGGGAAAGAAGAAAACATCCTTGGTGTTTGAGAATTCAGTATCCACAGGACACTAGTAAAAGAACGAGAACGGATCTTCAACACCCCTGTGGTCATACGAGAGCATTTCAAGCTGATTAAGCAGCGTCGGGTTCTTTCGCCAGAATATCGTCATTACATTAGGTAACTGCTCGCTTCGTGGCGTTAAGAGGGAATAAAAGTCAACAGCGCGAACCCTCTCCAGCTCGCGCCTTTAACATAGTGGGATCCCCTGCTTGAACTGCTGAGCGGGGGAGATATGCAAAACAGAAAAGGGAAAATGTATACTTGCAAGAAATGCTTTGCCCGCCTGACTCAGCTTGTACTGCGAACTAATCTGAGACTGGTAGATCCAGTAAAAGATAGAGGTTGCTCTTGTCAGCGAAAAGACTGACTCGGAAAAAGACGTAGGCTCATTTTCACAAGTCCAGTGCACCAGATATATTTTGTTTTCTCTCTCGGGGTGGCTTGGCGTTCATTTAGCCGGATAAGTTGAATAGGCTTTTTACTCGCATTTCCTGTATGATTTAAATCCATAGATAGATAAAATATTAGTGGAATAAAGCTCAGTTAACATAAAATCTGAGACGTTTATGTAATAAAGCTTATATATAACCTTCACGTAACCCGTCTTCATGAACTAGTGCTCTATATTTCCCAGCGGTGAGTATCATTCAGAATGTGATATTTGTTTTGCGGTTTGAAATGTCGTTGAATATCAGTGTGGGGCTGGGGTAACTTTAGTCGCCAAAATGTCGCAGAATTTCTGTTCCGAAAATGGTTTCACCAGTTTCACGAGCAAGGTATTAATTCTTTCTGCTTCACATTCGCACAGATGAACTGGGCTTATAAAATACCCAGGGTAAAACAGGTATCCAAAGGCTTGCCGCAAAGTGCTCTAAAAAAAAAAAAATAAAAGAAAGTTGGTTCTGTCATTCATCAAGCTGGCTTGTTACAGACCGGAATTCTCTCATTTCCCGAGAGATTTACGTCCTACGCGTTAGTCAATAAGCCAATTCACTGATTACATGCAACAACGCAACTTCCAGTTAATACAAGTTGACGTGATAGGAGGGTTAACGTTTTGAAGGGACTTAGTCAACGCTTGCAATAGAAAATGCAAATGAATTATGCATTTTATATCTTTTTGGTTCTACAGTAGCAATAATGGAGACGAACGCCTTTCACCTTATTTTTGTCAGACTTTCTGCTAGGCATTCCCATAGAAACCATCAAAAACGTTACACTTCAAATGTAGACAGGCACAGTTATGTACCATTATTTACTCGACAACACATTGCCTGAGGCTAGATCCAATCTTTTGCCCAGTAAAATAAATCAGAGTGATTTCCCCAGGGCCCCGATCTTATGGACAAGGCAAGTATAAAAGAAATTGAGTTCATCATTTGCATCCTCGAACTAAGACGGCACTGCCGAAAGGAGAGGGAAGAAAAAAGCACGCACTAGGCTAGTCATTCTCAGTAACCTGTAAAGAAGAGAAATCAAGTTAGTGGGCTGGTTGCTGTTGTACCAGGTTGCAAGGCACTGCAGCTGACGTTACTGCGATTTCACCAAATGACTTGGTGTGCCGTTGTCTCTCCCCCTGCATCCCAAGGTGACGCTTGATGTCAGCTCATTTTAGTTGTTTATAAACATATCTCTGCTGCTGCTGTGGCTATCATTATTATTTCTTTTTATGTCAGGTGATGGGACTCTTTAAAAAGCAACTAATGCATTTCAGAATGCCGTAAATACAATTCGTCATAATTGCCAGTGTTCATATCTACGAAATTAATAGATTTAGTTTTAGTTCGAGTACATATGTTCTTGTTCCCAGACATGTCGTCTATATTGCACAGAGACTGTGTAACGAGGTGGCGCAACGTTTCCTAAATTTTCGTTCCCCTTAACCGCACTGCTAACGTGGCTGGACTTAAACATATGAAACACCTCACGAAACCCCGTGGTTCACTACTCCATTACGCGTGAGGGCTAGAGGAAGAGAAAAAGAGAAAAATATCTACCACCACGCACAGCCAACGCGCCTGTGCTTCTCAACAGAAACCATTATTTAAAGAAATGCTTTTCTTATTCTTCTACGAAATGAAATTAAAAACATGAAGGAATGGAATAATAATCAAGCGTGTATCAGTAAAGCAGCTAAAGTTAACGCTCACGTTGTAGTCATGTCGCTGAAATTATGTCCAGCAAAACTTCTGCAACAGTATATGCGTCCTCGCCCTCTCTACCTAGACCCCGCCACACACCAATTCCACCGACCCTCGGCTTCTCTCACTCCTTCCTCCCTCCCTCCCTCCTTCCCTCCTCTCTCTCTAGAGAGCGACCATGGAGGCTCGGCTTAAAGCTGACCTCTTCTTCACTTGCACATTCAACTCACGTCATTTTCTAGGGCTGAGCTGAGGGATGGAGGGTATATCTTGACTCAGCATGTTCACCCCCAAAGACCCCAAAAGATTTGGTTTGCACATTGCCAGCCCCGTCTCCTTCAGTTGCTATTGCAAGGTCTGTAGAACGGACACCTTATGGCTTATGTATATAGCAGACCAAGACTCCAGAAGAAGCCTTTTATATTTTTTAGCCTGTCCACTTCTAACGCTGCAGCTGGGTTTCGATGAAGGCTGAATTCTTAAAAGTATGGTTTGGTTCTATTTCACTTGAACTGTTATCTTCTAACTGCACTGCAGTCCCCAGTCAGACCAGAGGCTCATACACAAGTGTGTCACAGCCTACTTCGTGCAAGAAAGTCTTTCCCTGAATCAGCAAATGAATGTTTTTAAAAAGTGCTGGACTTTTGGAACAAAAATTACTTTAAAAGAGTCCATAAAATCAACCTTCGTTACAAGCACGTGAAATAGATTTACATTGCATGGAATGTAAGTTTTCATTTGGTACCGTTGTTATCCAGTAAGTAGTCCTAGGTTACCGTAATAATTTCTGCAATATTTAAAATTGTATTCTGTGATTTTTGCGACTCTGTCAGATCAAGTTCTCAAACAAAGAACTGGCAGACATAACTCTCGTGCAGAATTAAATGGAGTTATGTCAGAAACTTTAGCCGATGTAATTCAGCTTCGATAAACTTTGTTCATAGCTCTCCCATTTTTGCAAGAAGTTTTCGAATGCTTTAGTCTGTTTTAGAAACTTTGGTTGGCTAACTCAGACCGAATATTAAATGAAAGCCAGTCCTTTCGTGTTTGCAAAACCAACACTGATGCTTTATGTTTATTGTTCAAGCGGGACGTAGAGGCTTCATTTAAAGTAAAATATGGCACAACATGATGCTTGTCCATATTTACGAATGATACTCGTCGCGGTGGAAACGATAACTGGGAACAGTTGGAAATTGCTTCGTGGTCACTAGCTGTTGTGTAAAATAGAGGAACAAATTTCTTCCCGTTTTAACTGAGAGTCGAGATTAATGATAAATTCACCCAACTTCGCTCACGACCATTATAATACCAAGCATTCGACCACAAAGAGGCGAAAAGAGGTAAGAGGATGTTGGTAGGCGATGTTGCGGGGAAAGAAAGAGAAAAAGAGAGATGGGGTGGATGAGAAAATATTTGGGTGTGGAGGACTTCGGGGAAAGGTGAACTACTCAAAGGCAAGGGGGTCGGAGTTGAAGGGAAACTCGGGAACTGCGTTATCGAGTTTGGTACAGGACGCGGAACACTTCACCGTGTGAAGTGCCTGTGAATTGTCAGCGGTCTAATAGCTAGAGGAGCTGGCCTGCTCACAAGACGCTGCTGCCGGCATCGTGCCAAGTTATCGAATGCGGCTGAAGTGGTAATTCTTTTTGTTTTATTTTGCTTGGTTCTGCTTTTTTATTTCATTTTGCTTGGTTCTGCCAGAGATTGGTGTTCCCTAAGCTCTTTGAGCTGAAGTGGGAATTCAAAACTGGCGAGGGTCGGAGGCTCGAAAATCGTGCTGACTAAAATTTTGATTTTCAAGATTACCATCAAACACTAATATTACCCAGACAAGTTATCTCTTTGATGGAACTTGATTATCCTGCTGCAGAGGATGAAGCCGGTAATTTGCTTGTTGCTGGAATTAAGTATTTAGACACTCCTGTTGAAAATGTCTTGGGATTAAAGCTTTTGCATGGATTATAAAGTTATGAGGAACATTAAGAAATAATTAATCATCAATCCCTAGTATTAATTGCTGTTGTTCATAAAATAATAACTTTTAGGGGGGCTTGATATTGGGTCAAAATGAAGAAATGTTTGAAAACAAACGCCGAGCTTCAATTCACAGCCCCCATAGTGCTCTTGGCATTTTTGTTTATTGATGAGTGTTGTATATATATTTTCTATTTCGGGTTTTGATTCTTCAAACTGTATTCCAGGAGAGTTCTCGAGGAATGTTTAAACAGGCCAGCTTTCGTAATTTTTCCAAAGACTACCAATTTGTTTTTACACTTCATATACTGTAAAATGTTACTAAAGTTTAAATATATTCCCAGAAAACCTTTGAAGTGCCTATATATTTAACTGACACGAATGTTCAAACTTTAAAAAAAAAAATAATATTGTATTGGACCGACCGACCTCGCTATCCACGATTTTGCGGCAAAATTTTTCTCATAAACGAAAAGACTAAACATTATTGTAAGGGCTTGAGTGAGGTTTTGCTGTGGATTCTCTCCCTCTCTCTCTCTCTGCCAGGGCTGCAAGCGAAAAAAAGTCACCGTTAACATTTTCTGATTTGAAACGGGTAAAAAGTTCCAAGCGTAACGAACTGGACGAGTTTTCGAAGCAAGAGCATAGTAAACTCTCGAGATGGGACTAGAGTTAATGGGAGTTTGATCCTGAGATTGCTGTGGAATGGAGAACTCGAGTCAGTCATTTAGACGGCATAGCTGTTTTAATAATAATAATAATAATAATAATAATAATAATAATAATATCCTTTATTGCAGCTCAGGGCCATACACATGGAATATACAAATACAATACGCACACATAAGATAACATGATAAAATAATAATCAGCAGTATCCACCCAGTTGCTGAAGTAGAAAAAAAAATAGAATTCATAATAATGGTAATGACAGTAATTATATGGAGAAAACTAGTAAAAAAAATTGAAAATTATAACAATTAAAAATACAGATTGCAGACGATTAATTTCCAGAAGGCTAAATACGAAAATCGAAAATTCCAAAAATCTGCAGTGATATTAATCACCGTAATAATAAAAATGTAAAGATACCAATAATAATAACAAGAAACGTAGAACTATAATAATAATAATGACAATGACAGATTCTGGAGATGGCACTTCATAATTGCAAAAATAGAGACTAAGTCATTTAAGGAACAGACGCCTCATAATCCCATCTTTCCCACAATATAGATCCTCATCTTGCCTCACTACTTAGGATGCTTGGTATGAGCCAATTGCTGCTGTTGTCAGTCGGGTGATCAGACTGGACATTGTTCGCCTCACAATGATTTTCAAATCATCCGGGCGGTTTTCTATGAACATCTGCGTGGCGGAGTGATGGCGAGGAGTGTTTGTGAGGCGTCTCAGAATGTCATTGTTAACAACAGTGCTAGGCTCATGGTCTCTCGGGTATAGTTCGTCCGAAGGGAACATTTTGGACTCGAGTTGCTGCATCGCCGCAGAATTTTCTTATTATAATGTATCTTTTCGGTTTAAACTAAAAACGGAAATTTTACTTTTAAAAGCGGTGATTTTGGCATATAATTTTCTTCCCGTGATTTTCTAGTTTCTGTTAAAAACGAGAATTACAAATTGTTTTGGGTGAAAATACTAGCATTATTTTTTTTATACCAGGGAAGAGAGCGAGTAGACATAAAAATATACACGGTTATTTACCGATGAGGGTACGGAAGTATTCAGAAAACATTTTTTGCCTTCCAATTAATGTCCCTATTTGGAGTAAGACAACGTTAGCAGAACAGCTTTTAAATGAAGGTTGCTAAAATCACGGGGGCGATGCGAAATATATCACATCCGTAGTATCAGTAATATATGA
The DNA here is from genome assembly GCF_040412425.1 of Macrobrachium rosenbergii. Taxonomy (NCBI): domain Eukaryota; kingdom Metazoa; phylum Arthropoda; class Malacostraca; order Decapoda; family Palaemonidae; genus Macrobrachium; species Macrobrachium rosenbergii. Next base: position 8,835,126 of record NC_089769.1, on the reverse strand, counting down.
AATATTATTGATGTTAAAAACCGACATCGAATACTCTTTATATAAATCACGAGAGTATCATATATTTGGTAACATCACTTCCATTTTGGGAGGATTCTTGTATCATTTCATGACATGTAGAACCCGGCGAGAGTTGCCAAGTCACACAACGAGTCTGTCATGAGAAAGAGGGAACAAACCCCTGACAAGAACAGGTTCTGTGTAGCACCCAGAAACTAATTTAAACTGCCTCTCCCAGAATACAACAGCTGGTGTCTTCAAAGGCGCACGGTGCCTCGCACATGTTAAAGACGCGGGCCTTTCATGTAGGCGAAGTTCCGAGTTTACACATTTTTTTTATTCTGTAATAAGAGAATTAGGTTTTATGTAGTGACATTAGTAATGAATTAAAATTTAATGTCATGAACATAGTGCTAAATTGTGATCCAGGATCATGTTTTCCATAAGACGCTATTCACTTCATCGAGTATTTTAATTAAATTTTCTTAGTAAATACATCCGTACAACAGTCCATATCAAAATGACACTCCCAGTATTGTGCGAGAAGGAAAAATCGCCAACTTAAAAAAGTACATCTCAACAGAACTGCACACAAAGACTTAAATTAACAAATTAACAATGCCATGCTGCATGTTAGCTAGTTGCTAAAGTATTGTTTGCACGGTTAAAGGATATAAGATATCACTAGGCGTGCAACCCTTAAAAGATTCTGTGCAGCAAATAAAGCAATGCTGAACATATCAGTTGAAATGCTGGATCTTTCCCAGATAGTGACCCCTATCAGTTAAAATGCTGGATCTTTCCTAGATAGTAACCCCTAGGGGTTTTAACCAGGTTATGTATCCACCTTTGCGGCGTGTTTAGTACAAGCCCGTTGGGGATTACAGTAAAAACAAACAAAAGACTGTAAATATCATAAAGATAATGACCCCAAGAAACATTAGTCCTAGATAACGACCCCGAACAATCTAGGAAAGATCCAAAATGATCAATACATAAAACAACAACACTGAAAGGACAGACAATCTGGCAACGAGCCCGATTCCAAAGAGCATGCTGAGACTGGTTATTTTGCTGTTTAATGAAATATATCCTAAGCCTGAAGTGAGGGTGAAGACGTGTTGACAGTTCTGTCTTGGTCTGGGTGTCAGTAACTTAAAAAAATGCTGTAAATTACCAAGTCTTTTCTCCAATGGAAATACATTCATTTCTCAAGGGAGCAGTAAAAGTGCCCCTTTCCAACTTAAAACTGGGCTTATGTGGTGGGTTTTAGTTGTTATGCCCACTAACCACCAACTCTTGGAGAGTTGGTAAAGTGGGTTTTTTTTTCAGTGTGGGAACGTAGAAGGAATATAACCTTTGTCTAGAGTTCTCAGAGCAGGCGCTCTTTGGAAGTTAAATGCCATCTGAAGTCTGTTGCAAAAGTTCGCATTCTTCATAAGATATCATAGTCCTTCATTTTCCAGTGTCATTTTATTATTCTCATTGAAAGCAGTACCTCTTTTTATATAGTATTAAGTGACCATTTTATCGAATTTATATTTCCTGGCAGATGTTATACAACCCCAAATTGCATGATAGAATGTGTCATGATAGGACATCGGAACTTTTTAAAACATTCAAGTACAGTAGATCATGTTAAATATATCAGTCATAGAGCATGGAGTTTTGAACGTTAGTTGCAAAGATTAAAAGTAAAAGCAAATAGTTAACAAAAGTGAAGTAGTATATTAAATATGTTGATTAAGGAAATGAATTGTAAATACACGTAACCTCCAGATAAGCACGAATTGTCACAATATATGCATTAACCAGTGAATTACCACAGAGTCAGTACATGTGCTATACACACCACGTATCCCCACTTAGATTATTATTATTATTATTATTATTATTATTATTATTATTATTATTATTATTATTATTATTATTCTTATTGAGAAGATGAACCCTATTTATTTTGAACAAGCCCACAGGGACCATTGACTTGAATTTCAAGCTTCCAAAGAATATAGTGTTCATTAGGAAGAAGTAAGAGGAGATAAAGAGAAATACAGAAAGAAGAGATACCACTTATTAAAAAAAATTAATAAATTAACAAATAGATAAAAATGTATTAAAATGCAAAGAGAATAGTATTAAGGTAGTATGCATTGCACTTTTGCTTGAACTTTAGATGTTACTGAAGTGCTAAAACATGCAGTTACTATAAGTCACTTGGAACTACTATTCATTCTTTCAAAACAAACTGATTTTAGTAATACTGATTATAACAAGAGGAAAATAAAAGGGATCTTTCCTAGATAGTGACACCAAGGTTTTTAACCTGGTATGTATCCACCTTTGCTGCGTGTTTAGTACAAGCCCGTTGGGGACTACCGTAAAAACATAAACAAAAGACTGTAGATATATAAAGTTAATGACCCCAAGAAATATTAGTTATAGATAACGACCCCCGAAAACCCTTGGGGGTCACCATCTAGGAAAGATCCAAATATAGTGGTGATTACAGAGCCTAGATTATTGTTCACAGCTTTTGTGAGGTGGGGGGAAAACTTCGCTCCCAGACCTAATGATCATGTGAATGACAGGAGGGGAATGAACCAAATAAGTTTACATGTCTTCCCACCACTACAGTATTTTTTTCATGTTATAGGCCTACTCGTTAATGTGTGTGAGGTGCAGCAGACATTTGGAGCCACTGAAATTTGTATCATTGGTCTTATTACATTTTGCCCATTCTTCTTCTTTCTCTCCTCCATGGCTGACACTAAAATTTGCACTGAGAACTAACACTCTTGTACGTAAGCTATCTGTGCATTGGTTTCTGTCATGTGAAAGATAACTTACCATTATTCTAGATTCGGTAAAATTTTTTTCGCACACTTGCTCAACAGAATATCGTATTAAACTAATGATTCAAACAGACTGTTTTATCTGTTTTCGGAAAAAAGTGTGCTACGCCATTTTTTATTTCATTGCAGGTAAGAATATATTGTAGCAGTAAAAGTTCATGGCAGTACTCAGTAAATACCATATTGGTACACCAGATATTTTGCATTTCTGTCCAAGTTTATCAAACAAGTCAGATGTACGAATATTTTCTATAAATGGGCCTTGTCCAACCAACTGATGTGAACGCTGCAATTTTTTCCTACAAATCCTCCATAAGTACGAAATAGTTCCAGTAACACTCGTTATCTCTTCTCCTACGTTTTTGGTTTAGAGAAATTCATTGCTCCTTTCTCAGCTTTCAGTCTCATGACCTAGATATTTAACATGTCCCTTGATTTTGCTAATTGTATTGTCAAGCCTAGGATACACAGTATGTTAGGGAGAGCTCAAATCCTATAAGTGCTTTCTGATGTGGCAAATACTTCCACAGTGTCATTCATACATACATAAACTCCATCTAGATCCATTTATGGCATAGTTGGCTCTTCTCTAAATTGTAACAGTGCATAACTCATTCCAATGGGAAGATGCTCATACTTAAAAAGACCAAAATGAATTATGAATGCCAGTATTAATATTGCTTTATTTGTTAGAGCTGTCAAATAGTTTCCCTTTAAAGATGTCAGTCAGAGTCAAGAGCAACGCTTTTCGCATTCAGTCTAATAAGCATTCAGTACATGGCAAAAACAACCAGTTGATTTTTTTTTCAATCAGTACAGAGAACAAGCAAACCAAGGAGGAATCGAGGTGTTTCCGTCAGGGTTTGGGCAACATTCATTTCCATATTCAGAATTGGTATACCCAGAATTTGCTTCTGTGATGATCTCACAAAAAGTTCAGTTTAGTGTCTGAGGGAATCTACAGTTGCTTGACTGTTGGTCGATTTTGGAAGTTACTTCTTTACTTCGAGTCACATGACCTAGACTTTTAATATGATTTTTTCCAGTAGGGAGTTTGCTAATTTTATGGTCAACCCCATGATACTCAGTCTGTTGGTGAAAGCTCAAATGTTGTAGGTATACTTGTTGTTGTCGCAAATCCTATCATTTAGTAGGGGATTGAACATCATGTCCTTTGCAGTATTTAGCATATGTATTTCCGTCTGCCTGGAGTTTCAGTATCTATTATTTTCCCTGGAAGATTTACGTCATCCCTTGATTGATTTTCGTTTTCCCTATCACTATGTTGCACTGCAACCAGTGTGTCTTGGTCTTAATCATGTATCCAGTATTCTTGATTTTCTCTGCATTAATTCTTCCAAATATTCATACAAAATATCCCCCTTTATGTCTCTTCCTTATTCCATCCATACAATATCTAGTATGGTCGTATAAGATTGTCTGATGAACAAGAGGACATATCTTACCCCCTTTGTTTAATATTGGGAATGGTTGTTTTGATATCCATATTTCTGAGTTCATGGTACTTCAAGTTACTGACATAATCACATGAGCTGTTAAAGCATATTATACTGTAGTGTTCTTTTGCGAACTCTTGCATTAGATTGCTGCTCCTAAAAGACAGCCTTTCTTGCGTCTGAGTGCATCTGTAGGTAGCTCTCCTGGTGAAAATGCCTTATATTTTGCATTAGATTCTCCAGCTAGTTCATCTGGCAATGATTCCATTGCTTCTGATCATTCACGTTTGCCCTTTTCTGATCTTATAACTTTATTAAACTTCATGTAATGGCCGAGTGGTTCTTGCTTCCTTAAAGTCTGGGATACCTTTTTCTGGATCATATTCAACACTACAAGGAATTTGTAAAGGAACCGGCTCTTGATTTTGGTTACTTTGACCTAATTTTTAATTCATACAAAGTAATTTATTGAACAGAGGCACCAGTTCATCTTTTTTAATCTCCTACTGATCTTGATCACCTTTTCCCGAAAACTTTGGAAAACATGTTGCAATCGTTCTTGATATTCAAAGGTCTGTAGTGACTATACTCTGTATCATTTTGAAATATCACTCATTCCCGATTTTAGCTTCTTATTATGTGCTCCCTTCACTTATTCTTCCAGTTGTTTCGTAGAGTTATGATCCTTTTCGTTCTTTTTTTTTCAGAGAATTTATTTCATTGCACTTCTAATCATACGTCTGGTACACATTTAGACCACGAGATCTCATCTTTCATGGCCTTTCAGTACAAGTAGCTTGGTCAATTTCATTGCATTTCTTGATTTACACTTCTATCCGCCTTTATCCATTTTTTAAGTATTCATTCTTTGTTTTAGCTTGATAACGGGACTGTTCAATCCTACTCTCAGTCTTTGTGGTGTTGTTTGTGCACAACTCTCAGTAACAGCTGGCTTGCATAATGTGGAGCTTAGTTACCGTAGTCCAGTGGGGACATAATAACTAATGCTTTTTCGAACGTTGGTTTATACCGTTAACTGGTAGAAATGTTGCTTTAGAATCTATTTACTGATTATGGTATACATTTTTTACTTTCTGATTTTATATTTACCAAATATTGTTATAAGTACTCAGTTTAAATCTATCTTCTCTGCTCAGTCGAAACTCCACTACAGCAACATAAGAACTTGTTTAAGTTTCACTGCTTTCAGTATGGAACAGATGGTTTGCAAAAGGCGTAATTTTTGTTGCTTAATCAAATCAGTAACGTGATAAAAAAAAAATAAGAGCCAGAGAAATAAAGCTATTGGATTCTCTAATTTGATCTGATTTTTCCTATAGAAAGAATGAAAAACTGTCTAAATTTGACACCGTTAGAAATATCTGTGAGTATATCTGGACTTAAAACTGTCAGTATAGACCAAAATAGATTCGAACTCTCACAAAGTTTTACATTTTTCCCCCCACGTCGAATCACCATCAATTTTTGTATTTGTCGTTTCCGTGATGAAGGGGGTTGGAGATGCGACAGTCTTTACTAATTAGTTTCCAGAATTCTGGTGAATTTGGATCCCACTGAAGGAGATTTCTTTTAATAAAAGGACTTTACCCTAACTGATAGAGAGCGAAAACATTTTAGGCAATTTTGAACTTTAAAAGAGAAAATATCTTTTTTTTTTTTTAAGTATTAATGCCAAATGATGAAAAAGGAAAAATGATATTTTTTCAGTACAGTACAGACTACTACTACTACTACTACTACTACTACTACTACTACTAATAATAATAAAATTAATAATAATAATAATAATAATAATAATAATAATAATAAAATTGTGTTTTAATTTAAACCTTTTCAGTATGCCTCGAAAGAATTGCTTTTATGAATCCGTAGGCCATATTGTTTTTTCAAACAAGTTCCTCAACCATTATAAAAGTCTTATCTATCCATTTTGGAATATTGCTTCACATTTATGGTGCTTCTTCCTTTACTTCTCCTCTCTTCTGTTCCACCTGTCAGTATAAAGGGAATAATTTTAGACGTTTTCTGCTCAGCTGAAGAAATCACGACAAAGACTGACTAGGTCAGAGACCGACCTGGCAAGGACCCTGCTCGGTGTCTGGCTGGTAACGAACTCTCTGCTTGATCCTTGGCCAGGTCCTTATATAGCTTTCCTTCCCGCCTTGGAGTGGTGCTGGAATAAGGAGATGAAACGAAAGTACCCATGGGAAATTAAAGGCCGGCAAGGGCGAGATAATAGGCTTGGAGAGAGAGAGAGAGGGATGGAGGATTTAGCTGGGGCTAATGTTCAGGGGTGTTTGACCACTTCCCTGTCCCTCAATTCTGGGTGGTCGTGAGTCGACTCACCGTCTTTATTATACGTTTTTAGTTTTACATTCATTTTAATACGTGGAGTTTCACGTCCTATTGCAGGTAACAATGGCATGTTACAGTTACCCTGCCAGGCAGTCCTGATTCGAATTGTTTTATCATCCCACATCCTCGGCAGCAGTCTGTCGCTCCTTTCAAGCTAAGGCCCAGGGCTTCCACAAGTGCAAAGTTGTTTTACAAAGCGTTTGTTTTAACCTAAATTTACTTTATATATATAGAAATTACTGTATAAAATTCATGTTGAATATATATATAATATTACCTATATATATATATATTTATATGAATATAAAAAAGGCCCATAAAACACTATTTAAACGTTGCAACCACATATTTCTGGCACTTGCTTCTGTGCCCCTGTTCACTGGTAGAATATGGACAGATGAAATGTTACAAGGGTATATATACAAAACATATGTAGGCGTGGCATTGTCTCTGATGGTATGCAGGTGACCGTTTCCTAAGAATGAGGAGAGTAACCAATTCCCTAGTGGTTTTTGGCCTCATTAACTCCCGTTTGGCGATGAATCTGGAGGTCTTGTTCTCTGGGCCACCTTCTTCGGAAGAGGTCTGAGGATTAAAGCGTCGATGTCGTCCTGATTTCCAATGTCCTCCTGACAAGTTCATGTTGTTGGTTTGATTGATGATAGCAGATTCCAGCATCTTTCTTTTGTACGGACAGCTACATTTGAAAACCAGCTCTGCCCACCCCTCCCCCCCCCCAGCTTATGGAATGGCCAGTGTCTCTGATATGTAGGAAAATCCCCGAACTCTCCGAAGCATATCTTTACCGACCTTTTGTGCTCTATTATTCTTTGCGAGAGCGATCTACCTGTCTCCCCTACGTAAACCTCACTACAGTTACTGCACGGTATCTTGTAAACTCCGGCTTCTTCCCCTTTGTTATTTAAGTATACGTTAATGAGCGAGCTCCCGATGGATTTGGGATAATGGAAGATGAAAGGATTGTTAGACCTGAGTTGTTCTGTGGCTTTTTGGATGTTTTCGTCGTATGGTAGCTTTATTTTGTTGTTAAAATCTATTTGTCTGTTGTGAGTGGGACCTTTGTAGTATATTTTATTTGCTTTGTTGATAGCCTTCTCGATAATGTGGGGTGGGTAGAGCAGTTGCATTAGGTGTTGGCGGATCATGTTGAATTCTTTGTTTAGGTACCCATTTGAACATATTCTAAGCCCCCTGAGGAATAAGTTGCACCCTACCATGATCTTTACGGAGACATCGTGGTAGCTTAAGAAATGAATATAGGAAACAGCGAAAGTGGGTTTCCTATATACTGTGAAGGCATACCTGTTCTGTTCTCTTATGATCAGCACATCTTGGAACGGAAAAGCTACCATACGACGAAAACATCCAAAAAGCCACAGAACAAATCCTGTCACCTCAATTCATGACCCCCATATTCAAACAACCCCCACCCCCATATCTTGCCATTTCCATTCCCATCTCTCCCAAATCTGTTCTCCTCCAACCAAACCTAACTTAAACTAACACACACACACACACACACACACACATACATATATATATATATATATATATATATATATATATATATATATATATATATATATATATATATATATATATATATATATAAAGTTCTGACTCGCATCAGATCAAACCCTGGTCTTTCAATTGAAAGACGATACCGCTACCAGGCAAGCCAAACAAGTCATAAAAAGTTGGAAGTTGGAACCTGAGTACTGCTGTACCTAAGGTTTTACCTGGCCAGGCTAACTGCTTACGTAACAGCATGTTCTCCCCAACTTCCCACTCAACAGTGACCCAGTAGACAGCATTTCCTTCGAAACATCCTTTCTGAGTGAATAACACAATCACATGTGGAACAGACGTGATTGTGTTGATATATATATATATATATATATATATATATATATATATATATATATATATATATATATATATATATATATGTGTGTGTGTGTGTGTGTGTGTGTGTGTGTGTGTGTGTGTGATGTAAAACAAAGAGTATCAAATTCGAAAACTATTTATAATAACGAGTATGGAAACAAGGCACAAGTAACATTGACAGCACCAATAGCACAGGTTGCATTCCCTAAATCTCCACCTTGGCGCAAATCACCCATTGATATATGCCCAGTTGTTGGAGGGAAGAAACAAATTTCCAGTGAAGAAATTAGAAGGGAATTTCTTCAGCATTCCCTCCAACACAGCACAGAGGGCAGAGCATGTTTACTGATGGCTCTAAGTCAGAGGATGGCGTTGGCTGTGCAGTAGTGGTAGGAAATTATATAATCAAGAAGAAATTACCCCCTTCCTGCTCGATACTCACGGCTGAATTATATGCCCTTCTTGAAGCTGTAAAATATTTTTTTAATAAAAGAAAGAATGGTGAAAGTTTTATCATATATTCTGACTCGAGTGGTCTTTTATCGTCATTGAGACAGTTGATTCCCTTCCACCACCTTGTACAAGAATGGCTGGCGCTCCTGTACTTCCGCAAGACTATCAGGGTGAGCTTTTGTTGGGTATACCTGTCCATGTGGGTATAGATGGGAATGGGAGAGCCGATAAGGGAGCTAAAGAATCGATAAGATTACATTATCAGGCACTCATAAACCTCCCATACTCTGATTTTAAGCAAATTATTCAGATCTATGTAAGTAGGAAGTGGTAAGTTGGTTGGCAAAACATAACTGGTAATATGAAGTTAAAGGCCATTCGGCCTTCGGTTAAGAGATGGCAGTCGTTATATCATCCAGATCGGAGGGCTAGTATTATTTTAACGAGGCCGCGTATAGGACATACGCATGCTACGCACAGATACTTAATGCAAATTGGAGAAGGGAGACAGGCCCCAATCTGCAGTTCCTGTCAGGAATTTTTAACAGTAAAGCATTTATTAATTGGTTGCCCAATTTTTACCAGAGAGAGGAGGGTTACCTCATTCTATGGCCGGTCGATAAGTGAGGTACTTGATGATAATTGTGATATAATTAAAATAATGTTTTTTAAAAAAATTAAGTTTTATTTTCAGAATGTAACTTTTTAACAGATTTTACAGATTTATTTTGTATTATAAGACTATGTATTTTTTTTTTTTTTGGAAAGTTTTCTATCTTAATTTATAGTTTTAATGAATTTTAACAAAATTAATATATTTTTGGAAATTTTTTCATCTTAATTTATAGTTTTGATGAATTTTAGCTAAATTAATGTTTGATTTTAAGCGCTGGATGGCCATAGTTGCCCCAGTGCTATGCAAGTATGCCTAAAATCTATAAATCAATCAATCAATCACAAGGGACAGGTGAACGTATAGGCTTGTCGGTTGCTGAAGCCTTAGTCACAAGACGGTGATTCAGAGGGGTACAAAGGTAACGTTATTGAAGCCTCAAAGAACGAGTGTTATATTGGCGATTCATAGCAGGAGAGAATGGAAGTCTATTCATGCAGGTGCTACATCGGTAGACCTAAGTTGGCCCAGTACAACGAAACGTTAAAAACTGACCCACGTCGCTAATGGACATTAGATACAAGGTCTAGACCTTGACTAGATGCACACCAGACGCTATGATTTTGGCTTTCGTCCGTAGCTATATAGTCGACGCCAAGTCGTTAGCAAGGTGATAAGACGGTATCGGGCCTGAGTCATTAACGGAGACCAGCTGAACATGACTGAAGGAGGCCTATGTTTTCTCAGATGACATAGACGATGACTAAGCGAACGATAAATCCACACGTGAAGTTTGATGAAGTCTGGCAGCAGCTAAACAGGGGTTACAGATGCCTTTATAAGCGGAGTGGGAATGTCAGACAGGATTACGGGCTGCTCCAGGAGCAAGAGCCCGTGCCAGCACAAGGCTGGCTTAATCCTAAACAACAACAGCAGACAGGACGGAGAAGCAGAAGAAATAGACCGTCGCGCGCGCGTGTTGTGCAAGTGCAATCATGCCCAGCGGTGGCGAACGAACTTAGACTAATTACCTCTCTCGTATACAACTTATATGGGTACAAGTCTAAGGCCCGGACTTAGCAAATAACTCCCAAATGCAGCTATAAGAAAAGGGCATTTATAAACTAATAAGTGAAATTAAAGAGAAGAACCTACGACGCTGTTTTCAGTCAAGAACTCGAATCTGACAATCTGTCCTTAAGTAAGACTAACAGTCGAGATGCTCCTTGAACGGTAAACGCCCACGCTAATCCGCCCTCGACCCCTACCTTACAGTCGGTTTAATTAAGCAAGGGAACCGAAAAAAAAAAAAAAATATATATATATATATATATATATATATATATATATATATATATATATATATATATATATCTTACATAAAGATCGAACCCAGGTCTTTCAATTGAAAGACCTGGTTCTGATCCTGATGTGAGTCAGAAATTTATTTCTGTTCCACATGTGATTGTGTGTCGATTATATATATATATATATATATATATATATATATATATATGTGTATATATGTATGTGTGTGTGTGTGTGTGTGTGTGTGTGTGTATATGTATTACACACCGATGACTATGTGAGAGAGTCAAAGAATTTTATGATTCTCATCTTCTTTCTAAAGGAGAGACACACACATGCTCATGTTTAACTGGGATTGAGCAAAAGCTCCCAAATCGGCGTAATAAACATACAGTTGAGACCACCCGTCAATATAAGTAATTATCGTCAGCTGGCCGTCCGTGTGTTCTGAATGCAGCTGGACAGATGCATCCGGGTTAAAATGGTTATGCACACACAACTGACCCCTGGAGTGAGGCCATATTCTACGGAGGGAGGTCAGGTAGGATTATTAGGTCACGGAAGCGAAATAAGACAACACTTGGAACAGGACTTACTGTGACAAAGGGATTCGCAGAGAGAGAGAGAGAGTGGTGAGACCACCCTTCAGTATGATTAATTATCGTTAGCTGGCCAGATATATAGCCTCTCCTATTTCCTTTTATGGTAAGGGTTTTGCACACACGAGGGACAAATAAGATCATTATTCACGACACGCTCAGAAGGTAAGCGAGGACAGACAGACACGAAACATGACAGAAGGTCGCTGAGGTTTTCATGGACGTTTTAACCGTATATCGATTTGAAGGAAGAAATAAAAAACGGTACATTTATTTTAATAATTTTTTATTTATTAGCAGAATGCGTTAAAAAACAGGATATTCCAGTCTGATTGTGGTTTTTATTTTGTCGGTAGGTATTTCAGGGGTAAAGTGGCCGAGTTAAATATTACATAACTTCGCCGTATCATCCGGAAAGTCAGGGAGCTTTAGAGAGATTTCATCAAACCCTGAGATCTATGATAAAGAAATATTGTTTGGTTAATGGTTCCGAATGGGATAAGGAATTGCCATACAGTAAAGTTCGTTTATAACGTACAGGCTTGTAACGAACTCAGGCTTATAACGAATAAAAGTGAAATACCGGGTCCCAGTTCAAATAAATGAACTTGAAATTGTAGGTATATAACGAATTATTTTATTACGAAATCAGGCATATAACGAACTACTGTGTACGTCCCGGTGACAGTTTTTTATTAGTGAAAAATACCTGTTGTAACGAAGTGATAATTATATCGTTAAATAAACATCAAAAAACTGTTATCCCAGAGAAGCAGAAGAAGAGAACTTTTTTTTTCACAGAAGAAGTGCTTGTTTTTTGTGTAACGCGTATTGAAAATGTTTTAAATTAATACGCTATGTTACTTTCTCATTTAAAGGTTTTAAATAAAGAAAAAACAACAATCATAACTTGAATTTTGTTTTAAACATTAAAATACATACCCAGTTCTTAAACTAACATTGACTTTTACTGAAATTTAATAGAAATCTTGATACACTCAGGAGGATCGATACCGTCTGGGTTTCATTCTGTAACAAAACAAGGGAGGTAATCCAATCATTTCAAGTGTCTCCTTTTATAACGAATGATGCCTAGAACGAATTGCAGACGACAGTCCCCTGGAATTCGCTATAAACGAACTTTACTTCACTTGTTTCACTTTGTCTGGTTTTATGTACACCTTCCACGGGGATGAGTCCCTCTCTGGCGGGCCCATGTACCTCCGTTAGCGAGAGTTCCACCAATTAGCTCTGGAGTTCGTTTAGTGGGAGGAGTCATTAGGTTTGGTTGAAGAAAGACACACACACACACACACAAGGAATGAAAAAAAAATCTGAGTAGGTTACATCGCCGTATAGAAGATTACTGTCTCGCTTTTAATATAAGTTTATTAAGATTCCATTTAACTTTCGGCCAAGACGTTATTTTACCACCGTGTCTGTCATTATATATGTCATATTCATTTCACAATACTTAAAATTTATCAAAATTTAAAAATTATATTGGCATTGGTGAAAATCACGAACATCATAACAGGATATTTTAACCTTATCACGTAAGCTCAGTTTACAGTATCAGTTGCAGTGCGTTTCCTACAAATACTATAATAGGCAGCTATAAAGAGAAGTGCAGCAGCACTTGATTGAATATACCAAAAAACTCAATGGTGTTGAAAGTTTCTGACACCGTGCCTCTCTCTCTCTCTCTCTCTCTCTCTCTCTCTCTCTCTCTCTCTCTTTCTCTCTCTCTCTCTAATTAGCTATCGCAAAGTGACATGATGTCTTCTAGAAATACGGCTGCGCTAAGTATGCAGTTCTGATATGACATTAAGACCATCTAATCTTGACTAAACATATATATATATATATATATATATATATATATATATATATATATATATATATATATATATATATATATAATTTTGGGCAGAGGGTGGGGTTGGGGATTAAGTCACTGTTGTTAAGCAGTCTTACAGGTTTTGGAATTATAAAACGTAATTCAAAACTGAAAACCTCCTTTCTTTTGCTGTACTGATGACCTCAGTCTAGACGGCTTTGCTACAACTGAAATTGGTAGGGATAAGGTGGGCCAGTTGAGACTCCGATGAATGGACGAGAGGTAGTAGATCAAGACGGAATAACATAATGTTATTCCGTCTTGAGGAAGATAATGATCGTGGATAGAATGTATGGCTGACGAAAAGTTCCACCTAAAATATTTTCTTGTTTATCTTTAATGCCTGTGTGTTTTTATAGTATTTCTCCTAGTACTATTATAGTAGTGTAGATTTACTGAATACAACAACATTTAAAAGAAGAAAGATGGATTAAACTCACTCTTTCTTGTAAATATATAGAAGGAAAAGGAGAGAGAAAGAGGGAGAGAGAGTAGACGTTACTGATGAGTCAAAATGAAACACAACTATGGAAAGAGAAAATTCCACAAAGAGCAATGGAAAGTGAAGAAGGACTCCCAAACTTGGTGCAAACTTTTAACCATTCCCGTATGGTAAAGTTAATTCGTTTGCCAATGATGACAATTATTTACATTCAGAGGTTTCATGTATTCATGGTTGGGTTTGTATTCCTCTTGAATATACTGTAGGGGTTATTCCTACACGCCGTTCATTAAAATAATTATTACATGATATGAGTAAACACATCATCTTCTACTTGGCTTATATTTTTTAATATATTGATTGTGACACAAGTTTTAATGTCATACGGACAGAAATTCCTTTCGCTCTTATCATCATTCGCGTGAGGATAAGAGAGAGATGCCTCTATTGTTAAACAACCCCTTCAGTCATTTACCTGTCCTTTGTAGAAAGGGCTATTTGGAGAAATGTAGATTGATGATATTATCTTGAGGATTTCTTTTTAGAGAATGTATAAAGAAATCAGGGTAGCGAAATTCCCTTTGGATTTTTAACTCCATTTAGGTATCAAATTCACCTTTCTAATAAATAAATTACAATAATCATGACCTGGAGCTAAACCATATGCATACGTGTGTTTGCAGTTTTTTTACAGAGCTTGGATCGGTGCCAAATCATATTACATGGAAGTTCAGAGGACGCCATGGGGCAATCCAAATATACGCACGCAATTTTTACATTTATTTCTAATATTAGTGAGAAGTTCAGCCACTTTCCTTCTAGACCACCTCTTGCAATCTGTTAGGCATAGAAGATTCATGGTTTCTGACTATCTACGGTCAGTTGTGGAGGAGCTCCCATTGTGTTCGCCAGTGGTCCGTAAGTTGATCTGGTCTCCTCTCCCTCTCAGACTCCCAACAATTTACCAAATTAGCCCAAATATTCTCTATGGGGTTCATGACTGCACCCTTACTTGGTCAGTCAAGCAATTGCAGATGCTCTCGACCTTGAAACTATTCCTGGACTATTCTGGCGGTATGGATGGGGCAGCGGTCGTGAATGAAAATGACAGGAGCAGATGGGAAGGAATAATTCCGCTGTTGAAGTGAAGGGAGGAAGAAATCCTGACGAATCTCAGTGTATTTTTCACCAGTGAACCCCCCTTCAATCCTGGTGATATCACCCAATGTGAGAAGATCCAGCCCCACATGTTTACGTGACATGCCCACTCCTGGTCACCTCATAAATGTTTCTTTGGTAGTATCTGAAGGGGAAAAATTTAATTTTTAAAAAATTTACGCTTTGCTTTTCATAATTGAGAAAATAATGATATATCGTTTGCGGAAAGAAAATACCAAGTTACAAACCTTGCAATAAGTTAAGAATGTTTATTCATCTACAAGGATTAATACCAATAATAGCATCAAATTTCATATGCAATGGTCTGTTATATGGTATTCTTTAATTCAGTAAACACTGTACTCTATATTAGTAGTTTGTCTACGTGATTATTCTTAACATTGATAATGCATTTGCTTAATGCCTGAAAGCTGGCCATAGTAGAACTAATGGGGGTTTTCCACGAAGAATTTTTATTTTCACACTTTTCGTGGCAATATAATTCCATTAACAGAAAATACATGGTTATTGACAAAATTATTATCTTTTGATTATAATATTACCCTTGCTTATAATTAGTATGGTTTGACTGCTATTAATGATTATACAGCACCTTCTATTATTCGGTCTGCAGTTATGTATTCTGCTGCTACTATATTAGTAGTGAAAGACCTTTCGTCAGTGAATACAACTCGAGACCAGAATTCCATATTATAGCATTCAACCTGCACAATCCATTGAGATTATAATAAAAGGCTCATATCTTTAGAAACCACCTTCCCACCTGCAAAATATTCATACAGGCTGCTCGATGAGCAAAAGCCCGTGCTGGTATAAAGCCAGATCAGTCTCAAACAGCAACAGCATCCTCCACCACAAACTGTTGAGCAAAGGGAGGCCTATCAGCACGATGCCGCTTGGTGAAAAATTCCTTCTTGGCAGGAATTCCACGAGGAATTCCTGCCTCACGCAGACGTCTTCGCGCCGTCATAGCCGAAATATTCAATGCCAGACGTTCACGAATAGCAGTAGTATTGGGAAAAGGATCTTCTGCTGCTGCTCATCGAAAGTCGTCGTTATTGTGACACGTGGTCGTTCGTGGTGGAGGTCTTCGAACTAAAATACGTAATTAACATGCAGATAACTAGATAATTAAGATCATTTATAGCTTGCCTACTTATGGGAAAGTTATTTGGTATTCCGGGAAGTAAACAGAAAGAATAACAAATAGAGAGTTCAACAGGACCAAGGCAACTTTAATTTATGTTTCATAATTTCACAGGTTTATAAAGTTTATAGTTAGAAAAAAACATGCTTCCCAAAGTCAGTCAATTTCCCAGTCTCAGCGTTGTTGGGGAGACGTAAAGACGCTGTGCAACTGCGAGTAATGAAAGCCCACTTTCTCGTAGAGTGACGATGTGCGCTCGGAGAGCTAAATTATATTTTGCTGTTGTCTATTCATTTGGAGACTATAACGAGTACTGCTAGTTAATACAGCACCTGAGTCTAGCCATGATTGGGTGACTGAAACTTGTTAGTGTGTAATTGGGGTGCTGTGGCAGTAATGTCATTATAACTGAACAAAGAGATATATTAAATCACATGAATACTGATTGATTGATTGGCTGTTATCTGACATTGCAACATCTGAGGCCGTTACTGTCATTGATAACGTTTAAAATTCTGTATGTCTTCATAATGATATATTGTTAATTGTCTGTTTGAGACACTGTTTACTAAAGGCGGTGCTGTTCCTCTCGTAACGTGAATTTCACCAATCAGCTCTCGAGCTGTTTTAGTGAATAAGAGGTTGGAAGAGGCCAACTTGATGGTATTGTAAGTATTAATCCTTATAGATGAACAAACATAATTTATTGCAAGGGATGTTACTTAGCATTATATTTCCCCAAACGATATATCATTATTTTCCCTGTTACGGAAAGCAACTCGTAAATTGTTAAAAATTCAGATTTTTTCCCTTCAGATACCACCGAGAAAAAACATTAACGAGGTGGCATGGAAGTGGCACGTAACTGTGAACGTGTGAGGCTGGATTTCTTACATGGTATATGTGATATCACCAGGACTGAAGGGAGTTTCACTAGTGAAAAATACATTGAAATTCTTCAGGATTTCTTCCTCTCTTCACTTCACCAGCTGAATTATCCTTTCCCACCTAGTTCTGTCATTATCATTCACGACCACTGCCCCATCCATACGGCCATAATAGTCCAGGAATGGTTTCAAGTCGAGAGGACCTGAATTGCTTGACTGGCCAAACCAAAGAATGGTGCAGACATGAACCCCACCCATAGATCCCGAGAAAGGTAAAGACGATTTATTGAAGACTGAACAGTTGACAGGTGCCTGAGAGAAGCCGAGGTGCAGTGGAAAAAACACTGAATTTCTAATCAGTTTTTCTCCCATGTATACAGAAACAGTTTTTACTTTTTTGTTCTCATTATTTTTATGCTCATCCATTTCGTATGAAGTAGCCACTGTCGCATATATTATATAATATAAGCAGGTTAGGGGTAATTACATTTGCTTTATGTCTATTACAATTAGGATCGTAATTACCTGACCTGTTATCAAATTACAATTATAACTTCACTTACAAGGTGGGGAACAATATCAAATACAATCACTAGTATAATTTCACAATTTTAATATTTAAAAATTGTAATCACAGCTATAAATACTTATATAAAATTTATTACTCAATTACATTTTGCACACATATTTCCTTAAAAAATGTAAATACAGATAATTGCAAAGAAGACTTTATACTTGAGTTTGGTCTCCTAATACAAGCAATGTCTGCAACAATTGTAAGTTGTAAATTATAATACCTTAACTACAAATATAACACAAACCTATCTAAAATATTTTAGACCTCCTCCAGAAATGATCGTTAACATCCTATAGTTTGCCTAAGTAAACTGTTAGTATGTTTGTGTTGAAAATTATTATACTTATAAGAAAATAAAACTGAAATACAAAACTCAAATATTGAAACAAATTTTCTATAAAACATTTTGCACAAAAACAAAAAAAATGGTGTTCGTATTCATTTCTGGCTAATCGAGTTTTTGCCTCTTCGTATAGGGACAAGTGTCTATTCTTTATAATTAGTGATTCATGATACTTATAAATTACGGCACTGGGTGTAGTACGCTATAGCAAAATCTCGTACTGATACGAATCCTAGTTACAGAAAAATAGGTTATAGAATTCGCGACCACTGTTACCGAGCACATTTTATGAAGCAGTGCTCAGCGAGTATTCAGTTCTCAATGTAATGTTATTAACAGGAACAGTAATTACATGAGCATATTAAATTTAACAGTAGTATCTTTATTTCATACCATAGTGATTATGTTCCCTGTTGGCTAATCCTACAATGAAGGAACGATATAAAGATATATGAAGCAAGGTATTGTCTTACTCGACTCGAAACAGAGTCTGAATCCCAACGAAGGTGAGGTCGTCAGCAGGATTTTTAAATGGGTCAGACTTCATAACCACTCGTAATGAATCGAAGGGACGCAAATCTGGTCCTACGAGGACGAATTGTCACTTTACGCAACAATGGCCTCTCGATACGAGCCATTGCACGTGATGTTGGTGTGTCCCCCACCACACCACAGTACAGTTGTGGATAAGAAGGTGGGGGTGGGAGGAGAGTGGCAACTTGAACGACTTGCGTAAGTTGTTAATACTGAATGACTGGTGAATATGAAGGAATTATATTCTGTGTTACATTGTTCATGGTTATTTAATCTTGCTTATTTAGTGTGAAAGTATCTTTCTTGTATGTAATTCGTCTCGCTGTTATAATTTTGGTTAGACCACAGATATCCACAGCCATTCTAACACCACAGTAATATTTTAGGTGCACTTCCATAATTCCACACTGGTGGGTGGTTGGCCCTTACCAACCTCAACCACGAACAAAGTTACATAGTCGATTGAGTTGTCTCGTCATAATTAAGCCTATAAGAGCATTTTATTTGTGCCCACCCCCTCCCTCACAGTGATTGTGTGTCTTATGATAGCTATAGTTTATAGTTTATATGTTAAATGTCATTTCAGTGATGGCTCGAGAATGATTTATAATTCTAATAATCACCAACCAAATTTTTGAGAATATTATGGAATATGCAATCGCATTCTATTTTGATATGCTTTTAAAACCAAAAATATACAGCCATATATTTATTAAATTATGATCAATCCATAGAGGTCAAAATTCCAAGAATCTAAATTTGATTACGATGTTATATAAATTTTAAGTTAAGCATTTAAGATATTATGCTCTCTTAGCTAGGCCAGGGGGTCCACGGAAAACCACCCCAGCTGAGGATGACGCCATTGTCAGGGCGGCTCGAGAGCACCCTTAACTAACGCCATGGTCATTCGTGAAGACCTTGGATTAGAGGTGTCATCGATGACAGTACGGCGTAGACTCCGTGCTGTCGGGATTCATCACAGAACTCCAGCGACGAAGGAGCTCTTGACAGAGCGACATAAGGCAGGAAGGTTTGATTTTGCACAACGTCATGCTGACAAGGGTTTGGATTTTTGGGGCCGGGTCATTTTTACTGACGAGAAGTGCTTCCTGTCCACATCGCATGGGAAACTGCATTGTTGGCGAACAAACAAAACTCGGTATGATTAGCAAAATCATTACTTGCATCAATTATCAATTGTATTAGTCTTTATATTACTTATTAATCTTCAGATTTTATTCCACGGAAGTGGATTGTCAAAATATACCAATAAAGGGAGTAAACGTAAATAAGAATATATATATATATATATATATATATATTATATATATATATATATATAATATATATATATATATATATATATATATATATATATATATATATATATATATATATATATATATATATATATATATATGTATGATTTATATTATACACCATTTTTTTCTCATTCAGATATGAATCCCGTAACATCGTTGAGGTGGTTCGATCCGGCCATGTCACCTGCAACGTATGGGGTTGGGTGTGTGTGCATGGTATGGGTGATGTGTTCCGTATCGAGGGACGATTTACAGCAGCTAAGTATGTTGAGCTGCTGCAAACCTTCTTGCCTTCCTTACGAGAAAGGAATTTTCCCTTCCCACCAGGGCCCATCCTGTTCGTGCACGACCGGTCTCCCATTCACACTGCTCGCGTTGTTCAAGAGTGGTTTGCCAGACAGGATAACCTGCTTATTCGGGAATGGCCAAGCAAAGGAGCAGATCTGAATGTGATTGAACACGTGTGGGCCCACATGGTGAACACATGGAAAATGGAACATGAGAGAACAACACCGCAACTCATGGCTCACATCAATGCTCAGTGGGAAATTTGTAGACGGAGACCGCAGCAAATTTTCAACCTTGTTCATTCGATGCCCGACAGACTGAGGGAAGTGACTGAGAGAGAGGGTGGATGGTCAAGGTATTAGGTTGTTGTATAATAAATTATATTTTTTTGTAATGGTATAGAAATTTTTTTCCTCACTAGTTGTTTATGTGTTTTAATAAACATTATAAACATTATTCTCAACTTTTTATGATAACCATGATATTCTTGATATAATGTTCGAAGTATTTATAAAAAAAATTGCATAATGCCTTCATACAATAATGAAAGTATTGCTCTAAACGTTCCTACTTACTCGGGCCCCACGTGTTTTTGATGTCTCTTCCTAATCATCGTTTCTTGTTAACATTGGATTTATAGAACTGAATGACTCCCCGAGCACTGTTTTCATACAATGAGGTCAGTAACAGTATTGGTAAATTGCCTTAACTATACTTCGGTCACTGTGATGTGGCCATTACAGATATGATACGTCGCTTATTTTCGTTTTGTGATAATCATATTAGCTTCTTGGAGTCTTATTAACATAGTTTCCATTATTTGAAATGTAATGCTCCATATCCTACGGATATTTTAATGCATCTTTGGTTAAAACGTAAGTTATATGAACAAGAGTAAAAGATATGGCATATTTCTTCGCCGTCGTTGTTATTTCTGAGTATAGGGGTCATATGTTTTGTAAGATATTTTAAAAAGCAACTTCCAGTTCTATTACATGATATTCTCTTTATGTCAGCCACTATAAAGGGAGCCCAAATGCCCTCACCTATCACCTGAGGCCAGGGAAATATATAGTCTGTAATATATCAGGGAATACATCATTTTAGAAAAACGGTTAACCCTTAAAAGGTCAACAACGTCATATGACGTGTTGCATAAGTCGTCCCACACAGGTTATCTACGTCATGTGACGTTCTTAAATGTTTAAATTTGCGCGCTTTCATAGCTCATTTTAGTGCCTTATTAGAGGTCTTGCTGGCCGTTTGCACTGCTCGTCTTCCATTTGTATGAACTGCACGGGGGAGGTAAGGGGAGGTATGGGTGGCCTATCAGGTTGTCAGAAATGTCAAACCAGCTAATCCTGGGTGGCAAAGGATTGGTGGTAATAACTTTCTGCCACACACCTTCGATTTTGATGAAAGTATATCGGGAATAAAGTGATTTTTTTTTTATTTTAATGATTCTATAATGGAACTGACTGTAGAAGAATCAAATCGTTAATTTCATGTTATGAAAGGGGGTAATATATCAAGCGAACACTCAAGGGAACTAGAGTGGTACGACATTACAGTATCAGAAATGAGAAATTTCTTTGCCTTAGTTATGCTTATGGGTACTGTCAGGAAGGGCAGTCATCGTGATTATTGGGTCGCTGATCCTCTCCTGAGAGAGAGGCTAAGGTCTCGGAGTAAGGTATTTGTAGGAAACGCACACCAACCGACACTGTAAACTTGGTTTACGTGATAAGGTTAAAATATCCAGTTATGAAGTTCGTGATTTTCGCAAACACCAATGTGACTTAAAAATTTTGATAAATTTCAAGTATTATGTAATGAATATAACTGATGCATAATAATAGACACGGTGGTAGGTTAACACCTTAGACCAAAGTTAAATGGAATCTTAATAAACAAACTTATATTAAAAGTGAGACAGTAATCTTCGTTACATCGATATAAACTGCTCAGACTTCTTTCTTTGTTTGTGTGCGTCTTTCTCCAACCATACCTAATGACTCCTCCCACTAAACGAACTCTAGAGCTTATTGGTGGAAGTCTTGCTAGCTTTTTAAAAATTAAATTTTTCCCCTTCAGATACTACCAAAGAAACATTTATGAGGTGACCAGGAGTGGGATGTCACGTAAACATGTGGGGCTGGATCTCCTCACATTGGGTGATATCACCAGGATTGAAGGGGGGTTCACTGGTGAAAAATACACTGAAATTCGTCAGGATTTCTTCCTCCCTTCACTTCAACAGCGGAATTATTCCTTCCCATCTGCTCCTGTCATTTTCATTCACGACCGCTGCCCCATCCATACCGCCAGAATAGTCCAGGAACAGTTTCAAGGTCGAGAGCATCTGCAATTGCTTGACTGGCCAAGTAAGGGTGCAGTCATGAGCCCCATAGAGAATATTTGGGCTAATTTGGTAAATTGTTGGGAGTCTGAGAGGGAGAGGAGACCAGATCAACTTATGGACCACTGGCGAACACAACGGAAGCTCCACAACTGACCGTAGATAGTCAGAAACCATGAATCTTCTATGCCTAACAGATTGCAAGAGGTGGTCTAGAAGGAAAGTGGCTGAACTTCTCACTAATATTAGAAATAAATGTAAAAATTGCGTGCGTATATTTGGATTGCCCCATGGCGTCCTCTGAACTTCCATGTAATATGATTTGGCACCGATCCAAGCACTGTAAAAAAAACTGCAAACAAACGTATGCATATGGTTTAGCTCCAGGTCATGATTATTGTAATTTATTTATTAGAAAGGTGAATTTGATACCTAAATGGAGTTAAAAATCCAAAGGGAATTTCGCTATCCTGATTTCTTTATACATTCTCTAAAAAGAAATCCTCAAGATAATATCATCAATCTACATTTCTCCAAATAGCCCTTTCTACTGAAGGGGTTGTTTAACAACAGAGGCATCTCTCTCTTATCCTCACGCGAATGATGATAAGAGCGAAAGGAATTTCTGTCCGTATGACATTAAAACTTGTGTCACAATCAATATATTAAAAAAATATAAGCCAAGTAGAAGATGATGTGTTTACTCATATCATGTAATAATTATTTTAATGAACGGCGTGTAGGGAATAACCCCTACAGTATATTCAAGAGGGAATACAAACCCAACCATGAATACATGAAACCTCTGAATGTAAATAATTGTCATCATTGGCAAACGAATTAACTTTACCATACGGGAATGGTTAAAAGTTCGCACCAAGTTTGGGAGTCCTTCTTCACTTTCCATTGCTCGTTGTGGAATTTTCTTTCCCTAGTTGTGTTTCATTTTGACTCATCAGTAACGTCTGCTCTCTCCCTCTTTTTCTCCTTTTCCTTCTATATATTTACAAGAAAGAGTGAGTTTAATCCATCTTTCTTCTTTTAAATGTTGTTGTATTCAGTAAATCTACACTAATATAATAGTACTAGGAGAAATACTATAAAAACACACAGGCATTAAAGATAAACAAGAAAATATTTTAGGTGGAACTTTTCGTCAGCCATACATTCTATCCACGATCATTATCTTCCTCAAGACGGAATAACATTATGTTATTCCGTCTTGATCTACTACCTCTCGTCCATTCATCGGAGTCTCAACTGGCCCACCTTATCCCTACCAATTTCAGTTGTAGCAAAGCCGTCTAGACTGAGGTCATCGGTACAGCAAAAGAAAGAAGGTTTTCAGTTTGAATTACGTTTTATAATTCCAAAACCTGTAAGACTGCTTAACAACAGTGACTTAATCCCCAACCCCACCCTCTGCCCAAAATTATATATAATATATATATATATATATATATATATATATATATATATATATATATATATATATATATATATATATATATATATATATATATATATTAGTTTAGTCAAGATTAGATGGTCTTAATGTCATATCAGAACTGCATACTTAGCGCAGCCGTATTTCTAGAAGACATCATGTCACTTTGCGTTAGCTAATTAGAGAGAGAGAGAGAGAGAGAAGCCACGGTGTCAGAAACTTTCAACACCTCCACTGAGTTTTTGGGTATATTTAATCAAGTGCTGCTGCACTTCTCTTTATAGATGCCTATTATAGTATTTGTAGGAAACGCACTGCAACTGATACTGTAAACTTGGCTTACGTGATAAGGTTAAAATATCCTGTTATGATGTTCGTGATTTTCACCAATACCAATATAATTTTAAGATTTTGATAAATTTTAAGTATTGTGAAATGAATATGACATATATAATGACAGACACGTGGTAAAATAACGTCTTGGCCGAAAGTTAAATGGAATCTTAATAAACTTATATTAAAAGCGAGACAGTAATCTTCTATACGGCGATGTAACCTACTCAGATTTTTTTTTCATTCCTTGTGTGTGTGTGTGTGTGTCTTTCTTCAACCAAACCTAATGACTCCTCCCACTAAACGAACTCCAGAGCTAATTGGTGGAACTCTCGCTACCGGAAAAAGAGTCCTCCCCCCATCCCCCCCAGTAAACACTGTTACCATATCATTTTTTTAACTCTCTCATGAAGGTGTACCAGGGAAACCTGTGTCCAACTGTACGTCTTCAAAATAAGGCGCTTCTTCTATTTTACAACTCTTTTAGTGTTTTCTCGTCAGTATCGTAGTTCCTGGAGAATAGGAGAACCTTTAGTTCTTTTTTAAATTTGCTTTCTTCTTGTGTGGTTTTCACTTCAGGGGGTAGTTTGTTGTATAGTCTCGGTGCGCAGTGTACAAAAATGCTCTCTGGCCTGACTTACAATTTGTTCGAGGTTCAAATAGATCTAGATTTTGATCATTTATAAGATTTCTAATAGTGTTTCCTGCGGACTGTGTGTTTATTAAATTGCATAGAAGGTTATTAGTCAAAGCCATGATCCGTATTATTTTTTTACTTTTGACCACCCCCCCTCGATGTGGGACCACCTTGACGTGGTGAGGGGGCTCTTGAACCCCAGGAATTTGTTCCCGGGTTTGAGTCCAAGAGTCCCTTATACCATTATATATTTCTTTGGAATATTTTTTGTGGAATTTTCAACTTTGCTAAAATTTATCGGACCTGATAAATAGGAAAAGATATCATAGCTGGGATTGGGTTTACATCCGAAGCTTAATAATAAGAACTGTGGTAGGACCATCAACTGCCTGATAATGTTCGGACCTGAGAGTTATCACATTGACAGCTCAAAGGCGGAACTATTCTTTAGGGCTGGACCACGGATTCCAGGGGGGTCTGGTTCTAGGGATAGGACTCTCGGCATTCTGTCCGGTTCGCCCATAACATGATTAGGGCGGGGATGATTGTATTCTTGTAATACACTCGGTCCTAGCGAGCGGGTTGGGCTTACACTTGGGCCACTCTAATCATGTTGTGCCATCCCCTATGGGGTAGGATAGGGACGCTGACATTTGGCAGTCGGTTCTCACTTGCGCCATTGGTGGAGGAATAGACTCCATGAATGGCTGATGATATATTTTTAAGGTTTTCAGGTTTATTATTTTTTTTTACTTCAATCTTTATGCTTAGTGGTATAGTTGACAGATTAGATTGGAATACAGTTGATGACTTGCCCACCAGTGATCATTTCCCAAAATTAATTTCCTTCTTACAAAATAATCCTGCAAAACATGTCCCCCACTATAACATTTATAAAGCAGATTGGGAGCGATATGAAATGCACACTAGAAATATCCCACCATACGAATATTTACAAGACCACAATGAAACTAATGAATTTCTTGTTGATTTCATTAAAAATGCTGCTGATAAAAAAATACCAAAATCCGAATCTCATCCAACAAAACACAAAGTCCCATGGTGGTCTGATAAACTAACAGAATTAATAAAAATAAAACACCAAATTGGAAGATGAATAGATGATTTGAATAGAAAGTTCAGTAAAATAAACAAAACATTACCGATATTAGAAGAAAATAAAAAAAACTGACTGTATTATTATTAGTAATTGATACATTGAAACCTATATATAACAAAATATTTGCAAAATTTAAAAGAGAAGTAATTCAAGGAAGAATCGTTTCATGGAGGAAATATGTATCAGATCTCTCTAATAATACACCAATTCAAAAAATATGGGAAAAATTCAGGAAAATAAATGGTACCCATGTTAAACCACCTAGAAATGCCATAATAAAAGATGGGAAAAGAATACTTGATCCAAAAGAAATAAGTAAAGTAATAGGAGAAAATTTAGCAAAAGTAAGTAGTGACAAAAATTTAGATGAACATTTCTGCACAAAGAAAAATGGTATGGAATTAATAACAGTATATTTTGAAACAATAGAAGATATTATAATATAAATTTAATATGGAAGAGTTGGAATTTGCTCTGTTGAACAGCAATAAATCTGCCCCTGGAGGTGACAATATTTGCTTTGAAATGATCTGCCATTCAGCACCTTTGGCAAAGTTATTAAAGTTTTATAATCACTTATGGCTTCGAAATTTATTTCCTGATGAATGGCGTAAAGCTGTAATCATTCGTATCCCCAAACCTGGAAAAGATCCCAGTAATGTAAACAATTACAGACCAATTTCTTTAACAAATTGTTTATGTAAATTACTAGAGAAAATGATAAATGCTCGACTAACATGGCACATTCGAAAAAATAAAATTTTGACTCCCACTCAGTTTGGGTCACAGTCTAACAGATCTACACTGGATCCTCAGTCTAACTTGGAAGACCACATACGAAGAGAATTTGAATGAAAACAAAATTACTATAGCCGTCTTTTTTGACGTTGAAAAACGTTACATAAAAACAGCATCCAAAACTTTCTGACAAATCGCACTTTTCAAGTGAGAATTGATGATGTATTGTCAAGTACATTTCCACTTGAAAATGGTGTTCCACAAGGAAGCGTCCTTAGTGGCACACTGTTTACTTTAGCAATAAATGCTATCAGTAATAATCTACCTATCGGAATTAAAAGTAACTTGTATATGGATGATTTTGCCATATATTATTCAGCATCTCGCTTAAAACATGCAGTGGAAAAAAGGTGAAGAAATAGATTTAAAAATCAGAAATCATTCTATACCAATTAGCCAAACAGCAAAATTCTTGGAATTAGTATTTGATACTCACTTGAACTAGAAAGCCCACATAACATACATGAAATCAAAATGTAAAAGAGCATTAAACCT
This sequence comes from Macrobrachium rosenbergii, assembly GCF_040412425.1. NCBI lineage: Eukaryota > Metazoa > Arthropoda > Malacostraca > Decapoda > Palaemonidae > Macrobrachium > Macrobrachium rosenbergii. The sequence continues at coordinate 8,807,746 of NC_089769.1, read as the reverse complement.
AATTAAAAATCTATCGAACACCCTTACTGTACTGTGTAAAGCAACAGTGCTGTCTATCATTGAGTATGGAAGCGAAATATATGGCTCGGCATCAGACGCAACGCTGAAAACGTTAGACCGAGTTCATAATGAAGGCCTTAGAATATGTTCAGGAGCTTTTCGATCACCACCAAAGTCATCTTTGCAAGTTGAATGTGGTGAACTACCTCTCTCTCTCTCTCTCTCTCTCTCTCTCTCTCTCTCTCTCTCTCTCTCTCTCTCTCTCTCTCTCTCTCTCTCTCTCTCCATAGAGAGCTAGTAACAGTGAAGAGTGATCCGAGAATTTAGACAAATGATTCCCCAACCAAAAAATTATTTGGATTAAGAGATGTGTTTATAAACAATCATCCACCTCCTTTCCCAATTAGAGCTAGAAGATTGTTTGAGTCGCTTAATATAAATATACAATTGCCTTTTATAGTAAAATCACCTTCTCCTTGGACGGTGAATAAAATGAGAATTTGTACACACCTGAAATATTTATTAAAAAGCTACTCATACACACCAGAACGCCATAGACAACATGCAATAGAGCATATAAGCCAAAAAGGCCCACATTACGCAATATATACAAATGTATTTAAATCAGAGGATATGCTGCAGTGTCCCAAGACAATACTTATCAGTTCTCTCTTCCCAATAATGCTTCTGTATTCACAGCAGAATTGTGTGAAATTGCATCAGCTATAAAAATAATTAAACATCATTCAATGATTTTGTGATTTTTAGTGACTTGAGAAGCGCTACAGAAGCTATTCAGAGTTACAAATCAAAAAATGATATTGTACAACAAATTAAATTATTTTTCCATAAGCTATATAATAATGGGAAAAACGTAGAAATGTGTTGGATCCCTGCCCATGTAGGGACCAAAGGAAATGAAGATGCAGCCAAAGAAGCAACCCACATGACAAGATCAAATGTGAACATCTTTGTTACTGATTATTTGACACACATAAAGATAGGTATCATAAATAAATGGCAATATATATGGAATGAAGAACCTGAAAATAATAAATTAAAACAAATAAAACCTAATGTTAAAAAATGAAGTTCATCATATCAGAGAGAGAGAGAGAGACGTACAAGTAATTCTAACTCGTCTCAGAATAGGCCATACTCGTCTGACACGTGGACACTTGATGAGCAGTCCACGACCACGTGGCCCGGCTCCCGAGTGCTCAGAGTGCAAGGTGATAATAACGGTCAGACTTGTGTTGTGTGTGTCCAAAGTATGACCAACAGCGACTGTCAACTTTTGGAAATAAATCAGTAAAAGAAATTTTGTCAGAATCTTGACATTTTCAGTCGTTCCGATTTTGTTGTTCATGAGGAAATGTGGTTTAAATATTAATAAAATACAAAAATTAGTAAATAATAAAAGCACGAAAACCCTTATAGCATTTGTTGAATTAAAATTTTTTTTATTTAACTTACTGTGAATTTTAACATACCTTTTTAGTGTGGAAGCATGAGTAAATGTATTTGTTGTGTGTATGAGTTGCAGTTTGAGAACGTGTGACTATGTGTAGTTTTTAATTTCATTTAAAATCGCTCATCATTGTACTGAATGACCTATTGGGTCCCGGTGCTTGGCCTAAGGCCTAGACCTGGTATTTTATTCTAATCCTTCGATCCAGCCCTATGAAAGCCGAAAATCAGCTCAGTGGTCTGCTTAAACTACTTTAATACTACTACTTTACGTTTGACAAATTCTTTCTTTGTGTACTATGCACTTATTGCCATCATATGGTTTATGTTTATTATCACTATGACCTTTCTTTACACAATTTTTACACTTTAAGGTGATGCTAGCACATTCATTTGGTTTGTGATTTTCACCACATCTAGGGCAAATTTGGCCATTTCTACAATTTGTTGCGCTATGACCAAATTCCTGATATTTATAGCATTGATAGAGCATGTAACAGTCGTATACTTTGCAACGGCTATACAGTGTACACAATTTGTCACCTCTATCATAGATAGCCTTTCGTATTTGTGGTGTGCATTTGATGATATAGTGTTTATATTTGTCATCTTCGGCTTTCATGTCTTTTACATTTTTCAGGTCGTCATTTTCAGAAATGAGATTACCTATCCATGGATTTTTCTTTACTATGTTATTGACAATGTCATCTTCATCCTTCGGGACATATACTACTTTTAATTTTTGGTTTAAGTTTACCCTTCTCATTTACTGATATTTTGCTGATTTCCTGAATCTCCTTTTTTGCCTTTCCTAAGTTTTTCCTGTCTGGAAATCTTACAAATGTGTCCATCTCTTGTTGTTTTAAGCTGTTCAACTGGCGCCGTTATTTTACTCATAATTTGCCTCTTTTCATTTTCTGCTGTGCTCTCTTCGTTTGTAGATTTGACCAGAAGCACTTTTATTTATTTATTTATTTATTTTTTTTTTGTCTTCAGTGATTCAGCATAAGTTTTGTCCATGTTTGTCACGGTCTTTACATCTTTATCAACATTGTCAACTTTATTTTGAATTTCAAATATGTTGATCATTACGTCACTAGTTTTCTGGGCCGAATCCTGAATCAACTTTGCTAATATCTCTGTGTTTGCTTGTATTTCATCAAGTTCATCTTTAATTTTTATAAAACCCATAATAATTTGTAAATATTGTAGCTATATAATTTTGTAATATTTTGGTAATATCTTACTTATGTAAATGAAATGCAATCATTTTCGTATCAAGTAAATGAAATGTTATATTTTTCTTATGTAAAAGAAATGTAATATTTTTCTAATAAAATATATAAAAAAAGTTCATCTTCAATGTGTGTGTTCTTTGTTCAGGCCTCTTGCAATTGTTACAGATGTATAATATGTTGTCACTCCGAAGCATGGGTGTGTATCTGTCCTCAATACCTGAAAATTTGTAGTGGAACCATGTACGACACATTTCACAGCAGGTTCCTTCGTCATCAGCTTCATCAGAGCAATGTCCGCAAGTTGCTGACTCTCTCTCGATTTGGATTGACTCATCCTTCTCCAGTATTTTCTTTGGTGTTCCATCTCTGCGTGCTGCTTCGGTAAATATGAGATGATGTTCGTATGATAGGTTGATCTTTCCTCTACTTGATTTAATTTCTACAGTATTTGTTTTCTCTTTTCCCCTCCTCTTCTTCGTATTCACTTTGAACATCGCGCAAGTCAGGCACTTTTCACAGAAAAGCTACTGTATTTTTTGCTCGCTTTTCGTTCAGTGCCGAGTCAGTCCTCAGGTTTTTCACCTTTTAAAAAACCTTGTGTTTGGTCATTGTGTACGCGGACCTCTTGATGTGGTTAGGGGGTCCTGGGAGGGAGACGTCCCTGAGATTAATTTATTAGATTATGTATATCATTTAGGTGACAAGTTGACCAAGGCGTGGAAATTTGCAGGTGAAAATTTATTGTGTACTCAAAAAAGAATGAAGTTCTTTTTTGACAGAAGGGCTAAAGAGCACGGGACTTTGTGGTAGGCGATAAAGTTTGTTTTTATTACCCATTCCAGGAAATCCTTTAAAAACTTCTTTTTCAGGTCCGTGGAAAATTTTGAAGAAGGCTAGTCGGGTGAATTATTTAGTAGAGACCCTGAGAGAAGGAAACCTTTTCAGCTTTGTCGTATAAATATGTTGAAGGCGTGTAGGGAACGTGAGAAAATTATTCCCGTGGCAACCGTTGGGGATGCTGTAAGTCTTGATAGAAATAAAGGATTTTCTTTTTTAGAAGGTGAAAATGTTAATGATACTTGTTTTGATGGGACTGAATGGCTTTCAGGTAATAAGGGTTCTTTAAAAAAAAATTTAACAGGATGATTTCTCATTTAAGTAGTGTAAAACGAAAGTCTGAAAAAATTAGCATTTAATTATAAGGAACTGTTTTCCGATGTTCCGGGATAGACATCTGTCCTTGAACATGATGTTGATGTAGGTAATGCCACTGCTGTGAGGCAGTCTCCTTACAGGTTGAATCCCTTTAAAAATGAGGTTGTAGCGAAAGAGGTAGATTACATGTTAAAGCACGGTCTGATTGAACCTAGCAAAAGTCCGTAGTCGTCACCAGGCTTATTGGTAAAGAAACCCAAATGAGATTTCTGGTTGTGTTTTGATTATCGGAAGGTGAATGAGTTCACCAAACCTGATTGTTATCCATTACCTCGAATAGAAGATTGTATTGATAGGTTGGGTAAGTCGAAATATATTAGTAAATTCGACTTGTGGTTATTGGCAAGTTCCTCTGTCTAAGCGGGCGAGGGCCTTGTCAGCTTACGTAACGCAGCAAGGGTTATTTCAGTGTAAAGTTATACCTTTTGCTATGAAGAACGCCACTACTACTTTTCAAAGATTAATGAGTGCATTGGTTCATATTTTGAAAGGGTGTGTCGTCTATATTGACGATATAGTAATTTACAGTGATGCCTGGGGCACCCATCTAAAACATATTAGACCATTGTTTGACGTTTTGAAAAAAGCTGGCTTTGGCAATTAATAAAAAAAAAATTAGTTTGGCGAAGCAAAGGTGGTATATTTGGGTCATGAAGTTGGTTGTGGTAAGGTTGCTCTTAAGCAGGCAAACGCGGATTCCATTAAGAACATAGAAATTCCTAAGCGTCGGAGGGATGTCAGAAAATTCCTTGGGTTGGTAGGATATTACCGTAGGTTTGTTAAGAATTGTCTGACATTGCTGAACCTCCTGACTAAATTATTGCATAAGAATGTGTTGTTTAATTGGACTAATCAAACGCAAAACGCCTTCGAACAGTTGAAACAGGTATTGGTTAATTTCCCTAATTTGAAAGCCCCAGATTTTGACATTCCATTCTCGCTTGCCACTGAGGCAAGTGATGTTGGTGTGAGCGGGTTGTTACAGAGAGACGAGCACGGAATTTCTCATCCTGTTGCGTTCTTTCCAAAAAATATTTTCCCCGCTCAACGTAGATATTCAGCAGTGAAGAAAGAGACATTTTCAGGTTTATCTTTCTTCCACAGAATCTCCTATTAAAATACCAACCGACCAGAACCCTCTTGTTTTCCTCAGCAGGTACAAAAATAAAAACCAACGATTAATGCGTTGGAGTCCCCTGCTACAGGAGTGGAATCTGGAATTTGCCCACATTCCAGGTAAAGACAGTATTGTCGCTGATGCCTGTCACGCATGGTTGAATAGAGAGATACGTAGGTCGGGAATGGTCACAGGAGGCCGTGAGGGGTAATAGGTAATCTCTATATCGATGTGTGCTGACGGAGTAAGTATGTGTGTGGGTGAGCGAGGCGAAGGTATATTTAGTGTGTAATAACCTTATTTGTAATTTTTCGTCCTTTTGTCAGTGGCGATGTAATGATGTAATAGATTTTAAGTCTTGGGATAAGGTTTCTTTAAGGTTACGTTAATGTGAGATGAAGTGGTCACTATTTGTTGATCAGGTTTGTGTTAGGTTAAGGTTCACGTAAGATTAAGGTTAATTATGAATTAAAGCGGTTGTATAATATTGATTAATTGGATTTATTTAGGTGATTTAATTTTAAGGCTTATGGCAGCGCTTCACTATTTTTGCTTGCTTGTTTTGCGCAGGGGAGGCCCGTGCTTGTCGTCTCTGTGTCGTTCTGAGTTGGTGTGTGTGTATTTTTATAGGACGCTTTATCATAGTGAGTGCAGTGAATCACTGGTATAAAGACAGTGTTGTTTGGGGAGAAAATGTTATGGCCTAAACTTAGAAACCCGGTTGGTGATATTAAAGGTTTAAGTGTAATCTCCATTGTTTAGTTCGTGTTAGCTCAGCTATTGTGTGCATTGAGTTGCGGAGGTGGTTTATAGGTTTTGGTTTGAAAACCCCTGTTGGTATTATTCGTATTAGAATTAACATGCGGTGTTAGTGACATTTGCACATAGTTTATTATTTTTGGGGGGTCTGCCAACCTTGGTACTTGCCACTCCACTTTTGAGCTTCCAGGGATTTTGGTTTATATACCATTTATGAATTATTTTGATAAAATTTTGTTGAAATGTAATACGTTTTGTAAGCAATATTTTTAGGCTTAAAGTCTTGTATTTATGCTATTTTTTTATTATCATTGTGTGATCATTTTGCCTAATTACCTTGTTGTTTTGAGTTAACATTTATCATTTCATCTTACTTAATTAAGTTAACATTAATTTTTGATTGAGTTCTGATTTAACGCAAAAAAAATTTAATTTAATTTTTTTATCTGTTTGGTGAGGTGTCAGTATGTGGTCCTCTAATTCATTAATATACTGTAATAGTATTTCTGTAAATTTTTGTATTAACCCCCTTGGGTATTATTCCTTTGGACATTGTTAAATTCTACTCACTGCCCGTTTGTTTGTTAACAAGCGAGCTCAGCTTTGTCTTTCTTTTCAAGTTATGCAACTCCAGCCCCTCCTCTATTAAGAGGTTTCGTTTTTGTCCTGACTGGACGGAGGAGACCAGGCAGTCTGTTGTTCTGAGCCGTCACCTCAAGGCGTTTGCTTCTGTTTTGATCCGCTGCTATTGACTTGGGAACACGTGGAGGATTTGCTTTACACCCATCATTGCCTTTTGGCTCAGTTTATGACCAGGGGGACCTCCCTCTTAACCGGCCAGGTGTTAGTGTTGGCGTTGTCTGCAATTGAACGTGATTAGGGCATTGCTGCTGCCTGTTTTGGTCCTATAAACCATGCCAACCTGAGATAGCTCCAGAGGTGGAGTTTGGTTCTTTCCTTATTGAGGGGACCTCAAAATACTGAATTATTTATTTAATTAGTTTGTCAACTGTTAGGTTATTCCTTCTGTTTAACCTTCTACTTTCTGGGCCCCCTTTGTAAGTAAGGATGTGTTGCCTTCTTTCCATTAATAGCGTATGTGTTTTTTATGTGTAAGGATATTTGTGTTTTCTTGGTACTAATATATTAAGAGGTTCAGATGTTACTTAAATCTTTGATTTTTATAGTATTATGTGGTTTTTGCAGTGTTTGTCCCCCTTGAATCCTCTTGCACACAATTTTTGGTACGATTCCACCCATTGTGGACTTCGTTGCTGTTTGGTGAATATTGGTGTTTAAAAATTGGAAGTGTTTATTGTGTGGTGGTCAAGTAGGCCATTATAATATGTGTGTGAGTGTGCACACATACATATGGACGATTTCCAGCATTCTCTAATGGGACCTGGGTCCCCTATCACAGGAATGTCTTGCTTTGTTCACTTGAGATGCCTGTCTTGTGGACCCAGACAGACCTGTTGGCAGAGACCTGCGACATCAGATGAAGAAAGCTAATAAAATTGATTTGATAAAATCGAGGCATCAAGCCAAGCACTGGAGCACTTTCGACCATTCAGCACTTATGACAGTGAAATGGGGGACTTGGAGAGTTACAGGACGCTGCAAACACTTTAGCAATGCCCAGAGTGCCTAAGCTGTGCGGTTTCTCTTCTTCCCATTGTGGTTAATCAGATAACTAAAATTACCCTTTGTAAACTTGTTTTATTAATATGTCGAAACAAATGTCAAATATAGATTGTCACTGAAAATTGAATTCTCCTCCAACACAGGATGCCCCTTTGAAAATAAATTGAATTTTTCAAAAAATTTTTTGTAAATACTGTATATACCATAAGCATAAATAGAATCATCTCTTGAACCAACACTCAACTCGCACCTTGATTTCTTCTTGATTTGATTCACAGCTAGGTGTTTTTTGAGTTCCGTATATTTAAGAGTGAATTCCCACTGTGTCTGTGGCACAGTGAAGTGTCGTTCAAAATAACACCTTTTGTGTGTGTGTGTGTTTGTGAATTCGTTTGTATCACCCTCTTCCTTTTCGTAAGTTTCTTGATGAAACTGTATAGCCAGGTTCTAATAACAAAGTTACCGTTTTCAAATGGTAGTCGTTTTCATTAAACGTAGTAAGGGCACAGAAAACTTTCGTATGGTAAACTATAATGGGCTAATTTGCGATTTAGATGCTCAGTTGTCTGTTACAGTATAGAATGAAATCCCATAGTATAGAACCACTTCGGACAAAAATTTAGCAGGTGTTATTTCAACAAAGCCTGGTAAAGTTTCCTTTTAAATAATTATCGCGTTTTGAACTCGAAAATCTCAGTTCCTGTGTCTTAATGTGCCTTGAACGTTTATGACGTTCGTTTAATTAGCAAATGAGTACTTATAGAGATATTGAACCCCGCCCCTATAACTTACAGTTCGGGGCACCACAGTGGAAAAGCGGGTTTTTTGGGTGGAGGAAAATACAAAACGAGTGAAATACAAGGACCTAAATCCCATTGATATTTCTCATCGAGATTAAGGTAAGTTTTAACGGTAGTACCCTGGGTTAGGTAGGTTAAGTGTGGTTGGTTAGATCACTTGCTAACGAAACGAATGGCGGAAGCATTCAAAGCGCACATGAAAACATTGGGAAATGATATTTTCAAGTCCAAAATGCATTAATGGTTTAAAGTAATGTTTTACCCAAAAACCTATTAAAACAAATATATAAAATATGAAGATCTCTAGTGAAATGTAAATTTATCCTTTGTTATTACATTTTATAGCTTATAAACACTTGAGGTGTGTAAAATATTACGTTTATTATGTAATAGGACTGTAATAAGGAATGCATTATAATGCTCATACTATGACGTATAAACGTGGCTCAAGTTATAAAGAACATTTAAAAGTTATGAAATAGTGATACATGCTCTACATATTAACATCATTTAATATATGACGACATTACACAATTTGAAAATAAATTTATTCAGTTTTCTAACTGAAAAGGAAGTAAGAGAACACAGAGGTGAAGAAACAACAAAATTCAGTTATAATAAAATAGCAAACGAATATTTGCATACAAAAATATCAACGGAAACCAAAAAACAAAGCGATTTTTGTTTTTTCCGTTCTTTTTCAATGATCGCATGGCTAGATGAGGCTCCTTTTTTTCAGAAGGAAATCTACGTTTTAAATTTTAACTAGCAGCCTCTCAGAGAAGTGATGGGAAAATGTTTCCGATGTTCATCAAAATACAGTACTCATAAAAACTCCAGACTTTTGTATAAATTGGGTCCATTCTCTGTCCAGCCAGCCTCGTAAATCGTTCAGTTCACTGGTGAGGAAAAGATAATCTCAAACATTTTCAAAAACCCAAGGTTGGGGGGGTGGGGGTTACCCATCCAACTTCACTGTTATAGTTCGTCATACTGATTTTTTATTTTCAAATTTTGTCTTTCTGTTAACTAGTAATATAACCAGTTTCCATATTCTGCTTCTACTTTTTATAGATTCTTAAGTTTGGCTTTTTCCTTGTTTTAGCTTAATCACGCGGGTTTGTCTTATTTCAAATGATCTTATTTTATTTTATTTTATTTATTTATAATGTATAAATGGGTTCATTTCTAGATGATTTTGTCTTGGGGGCTTCCATCTGGCCCCCGTATATATACATAGGCAACTGCACCCCAAAGGTTAGAAGCAGTGAGTAGCGTTCTTAATCAAATTTAGGTTTCTTATGTAAATTATACGAAGCCCATAGTACATTAATAAACGTTATATGTTATAACAAAAGTACAGGCTTCATAGGAAACAACTATGCATAAAAACACACACATATATACATATACATACATACACATATACATAACAGTATTAAGCCACATATCCTTCCATGTTGAATTCACCATCTAGGGAATATATATATATATATATATATATATATATATATATATATATATATATATATATATATATATATATATATATATATATATATATATATATATATATATATATTATAATAAATGTTATCTGTTCCTTGCTTTAATCGAATACCAGAAATTATCTTGGTTAAAGTAAGAGGGCATATGATGTAGGAAGAAGGTGTGTTTTGAACAGATCCCAACCGTCAAAGGGGTAAGAACTTAGTTCAGAGGGATATAAGAAGGGATAGGTTTTGCTAGGACAGACCTTAGATAGACTGTACCTTAAGCTTACTTTTCTGTGACCTTTGTGCTGGCGAGACTATTGTCCTTTCAGGTCAGGCCCTGGGCAGGTGGAGTTTTGAAGCAAACGCCAAGACGCTGCCCCAGCTCTGGACTCGCTTACGCAGCCGTCTCAGTGTCCAGATGTGACTAAGGCTGTCGTCCCTCCTTTCCCTCCTTTGTTCAAACCGAGGAGAAATTTGCTATTTCAACAGACCAAGGAAACTTATGCATTTGATCACTGCATTAGCTAACATAGCAGTAAGTCTGAATTGACAATTGCTCCCAATTCTCATTTTCCTTCGACTGAAACTCTCATTTCCCCCCCCCCTTTTTTTTCAATTTTTCATCTCTTAAACAGTCACTGACTAAGACAGCCTAGTAAAACATACCCCATTTATGAAGTTATGTATCAAGCACAATTATTGTTGTCTAGTGAAGTCACATAATTTATCATCCGTGGTGTCAAACTTATTATTTTTGGACTAAGAATCATCCCCGTGTGATTAGTAATGACAAGTGAGAGTTTCTTTAATACGAGGTTGTTATCTGGATATGTCTTTTCCAGAATTACGTACGCCTTGGGCCCGCGCAACATCCTCTTTCTGGGAGAAGACTCTGTATCGTTAGTATCAAGGCGCCTTAATTCGACCTTGCAGTAAATTCCTGATACGGTGTCTGAAAAACCAAACTCGGTTACGTTCATTCTATGTAGCATTGAAGTGTGTCCTAAGACCGACTAATAATCAGAGCTGCTGTTAGCTCCTGTAAATAATCCATTCACTTTAATTTAATTTACTTGTTTTGCTGAATTCATTCTTGTGGTTATGAATGAACCTCTATTCTTTGTTAACGAGTGTTAACTGGTGACCTGATCTATTCACTAGCTGTCCTTTAGAGGTAAGTTTAACTTTGACAGAATTATGTGCGTCTTAGGTAAAGCAAGGCAATATAAATAAAAGTAGATAATTAAACTCATCAGCTGAAGGACACGTAAACAATATATAATATATATGTATATATATATATATATATATATATATATATATATATATATATATATATATATATATATATATATATATATATATATATATATATATATATATATATATATATATATATTAAGCCACATATATCGTTCCGTGTCGAATTCACCATCTAGGGAATAACTTATATCTACAAGAAATTATATTTTATAAGTGGTTCTGCCACGGCCAGAAACACGGCTTTTGGTTTAGAAACAACTAACGTTCGATTTCAACCACTTGGCTGATATATATACACACATATATATATACAATATATATATATATATATATATATATATATATATATATATATATATATATATATATATATATATATGTAGAATCTACTGGTCACTTTTACCAGACACATATGTATATATTCTAATATACAATGCCCTCTTAACTTCTTAATTTCTTCCGTCTGGATATAGTTACAAGCATATCAAAAAAGCGAAGAATTGAGAAGTTAAGAGGGCATTGTATATTAGAATTATATATATATATATATATATATATATATATATATATATATATATATATATATATATATATATATATATATATGTCTGTATAATGTATGAATTTTTTAATACGTCCCATTTTTTCTTGATTCTTCCTATTTTTTTTTTTTTGTGTAAACTATCACTCTGACCCTAATCTTGCCTGTTGGAATTTCTCTTCGCCTATCGTCCAGCCTGTTTTCAAGAGAACCCTTTCGAGTTTTAGGAATTCAGTAAGCTGCAGATTTTGTGCATGTAACATTAACTCTAAAATATATAGACAGAAAACAGGTGAGTCAGAATAATCCCACTGTAGCAGATCGCATAAAGCCACAAGTACCAGATGCTCAAAATACCCAAGACAGCGATGACATAGGAAACAGGCGCTTGGGTAATTCTTCACGTCAAATAGACGAAGATCAGGAACATCGAAGCTTATTGCCCTTCCTCGGCCTCTCCAGTCCTCTGGGCGAGTGGTTTTGTTGGGGGGGAGGGGGGTGATATGTTGATAGTATGGTACCCGCAATGACACCCCAAGGGAGTTTACGGATAGAGGAGTTCCACCTCACCTCCCCTAGGAGAAGAGAGAGGGAGACTATCCCATCCCGCTCTCTGGTGAGTGATATTTGAGGTTTCACAGAAAATAATGAACACATATGAAATAACATTTTCCATGCACTGTCACAAGTGGTGGAAAATGCGAAAAAGAGATCAGGAAGAGAATGTCCATGGCAAAAGATGCATTTGGATAGATCAAGAAATTAGTCACCAACTCGAAAATATATATGAATCTAAGAGGAGGTTTGTGAAATGTTTTGTTTGGTCCATGTTGTTTTATGGCTGTGAAACTTGGACCTTGAGGAAGGCAAACGTGGAGAGGTTACAGGCTGCAGAAATGTGGTTTTGGAGAAGGATGCTGAAAATATCATGGATGGAAAGCAGAACTAATGAGAAGGTATTAGAGAGAGTAGGTGTTGAGAGAGAACTTTTGGCATCAGTGAGAGGTAGACAAATGTGGTTTGTGGGTCACAGTGAGAAGACAAGAACTAGAACATCTCTCTCTCACTGTTAAAATCAATGGAAGGAGGCCAAGAGGAAGACCTAGACAAAAATATATGGATGGATTGGTGAGAATGACTGGAGGAAGAATGTCTGCAGCTCAGTTGCTGCAGAGAGCCGGAAATAGAGAGGAGTGGCGAGCCATGATTGCTAACGTCCTTGGGGATATGGCACCTGGATGATGATGATGATGATGATGAAATAACAAATCAAAAGCAGCATACAGGAGCTTACGAAAAGTCGACATAAAAAACATCGCGAGTCTGAGTGTTTGCTGAGAGGAAAAATAAGCGTTACGAGAAACACAAGGAAAAGAATCGGTGAAAACGAGAAAACTGATAGAACAAAGCAGACAGCTAAGTTCACTTCGGTGGTGGGGATAGTTTTTGGGGCATTCTAATCCGTCACTTGAAGTTGGAGGGCAGTTTGTTGAAATGTAGGCGACTCCAGAAATACCTATATTGATGTCCTTTGATTTTGCTCTTGTTATTATTTGTATGTATTTCTCTTGTTATTATTTATATGTACGTATGTACGGCACATAATTATGAAGGTTCTCTAAAACCTAATAAAGTTTACAGGACATAGAAAATTATGGTATTTTTCAAGTTAGAAACATTTATTTGCAAGGCTATTTACATTTCTTTAAAGAATAACCCAAAATGGTTTACAGGACATAAAAAATGACATTTTTTTTTAAAGTAAGAAACACTTTTTTTACAAGACTATTTACGTGATTTATTTACAAGACTAACCTAAAACTTTTTAAGTTAGAAACATTCCTTTACAAAACTGTTTATGTCACTGAAAACTACATCACCTGTTTGCAAGACTATTAGATCACTGTGATAAATTAGGTATTTTCTTTGATTTAGATCCATCAGATTTAATTTTATTATTTAGAACTCTCATTCTGAAAAACATGCGACACCGTACAAAAAATGTGATGACATCAGGATGTAGAGGTACATATTTTTCAGTAAGGAGTGCCAAAAACTACACTGCTTCCTTTCCTGGTTTTAAACTATCTCCGTGGTGGATGTTGAACAATGTTTCCATTTTCCTTAATTTCGAAAAGAATTCAATACTTGGTATTTTTAGTTTATCTTGTCTTTCTACAACTTTGATCCAAGTGCCATTCACACTTTTCAGTTTACACCCCAAAAACTGATATCGTGTGAATTTAAATGCCACGTAACCACCAATATAATGAAGGCCCTCTTCATCAGCAACCTTTTCCAAAGTTTTTGTCTGTTCCTCAAAATCCTGAGTACAGTATTTGTAGTTTCTTCTTCAGTTATGTCTTCACCTTCAACCATAGAAGCCAAATCATGACAGACATAGAGTTCATATTGCAATGGACTCCCAGGCATATCATCATTTGATTCATTTTTTTCCTGGTTAGTGAACACTTCTTTAGACATGCTGTAATCATGACATGCATTGCTGGAATTGCAATTATTTGCAATGAGAGAAACTTCCTTCCCAAGAAGAAACGATTTTACCTCATGTTTAAATGCGACTGCAGATGGATGATCATAGCAAACTCCCATTTGTCCAAAACAGCCAGACATATGTTCCAGTCCATCTTGATTAAGCCTGTAGGTTAATATGTATGCCACATTATATTTACTTTTTAGCATATCATTAACCTGGCAAAGACCGATATGAAACAACAAGTCCCTTCTGGAACTGATAGAGACTGTTACTCTTGCATACTCTCATTGCTTTTTCAGTGTTTTCCATGTCATTCAGTATTCTGTTTTGTTCACTCAAATTCAGTCCGTATAAATTTCTACATCATTTTGTATCGTATGGCACCCTAGAATTGAACAAGTCGAACCACGAGTCGGCAAGCTTTATGAAGTCCCTAGTGCTTTTCCAGTGCATACTTTTCAAAAGTCCTCCCTTTCCATCAAAATCTAAAGCCTTCGATGTTGTTTCTGAAAGGAGCTGCACTGCTTTTCTTACATTCATACGCCTTGTACCATTTTCACTTAAATTCTCCTCAGCTGAACGGAAAGTAGCCCTCAAATCCCTTGCACTTCTTTCTATTATTCCCCAAACACATCTGCTTTCTACGAAATTTCCATTGCTTAATTGGAAGACTGAGTCAAGGAAATTAGTTCTCACCAGTTTGAATATATGAGGGGCATTGGCAAACACATGAGCTTCTCTCTCCGGATCAGTTGGATTTGTAAAACAGAGACTGCCTATTCCTACGTTGATACTTTTCCACGGTCTAAAATTTGTTGGGCCCATATCACTTACCATAGCTACCACAGGAAAAACATTAGACTCCAATTTAAAAATTAACTCAAATAATAAAGTAATACTGGTGTCAAAATTGTTGTTTCCATGGTTGTATAATACCCCTAGCCATAACTCACTGCACACAGGATTTTGGGGCATACAATGTGTCTGTTCCTCTGTCATAAGACCAAACATGAGAGATGTTACATTTGAACTGATTTATATAGAAATTCGTGTTTGAGACATAACGGAAAATCTGCTAGTTGTTTGTATGTCTTTGTGATCAGATAGTAACGAACAGATACTGCTGATTCGTCGAATGCCATACGATTGTTGGGGTTTGGCGTGGGCAGTTCAAATGAGTGCCATACATCGAAGACCCGTATTGGTTCCTTTCGATTATGAGACCAATCAGCTGAGGTCTATAACCTAAGCAAGTTCAGTTTGAAAAGTTAATGATCAGTAGGGGATTAGCGGTCAACGGGTTGGGGCGCGTCTATAAGACAGTGATCGGTGCATGTCACCTCAGAGTACCTTCCGACCATAATTGCATAATTAAGTAGTGTAATATTAGCAACAGGGCCCTGCGTAACTGTTAAGGAAAATACACGTGTTAAATGGATCTTACACATTTCATTTGTACTGGTAGAACCTGTATATGACCAAGTTTTCCTCTGTAAGGACAAAATGTCAGAATATATACAATATTCTCTACAATCTTTGTTCTGCGCATGGACTAAGTCGGCAGCCATTTCCCACTTGACCTCAAAGAACATTCTACACTGGGATCAAACATAATCATCTGTGAACCACACTGGGTTTTTCCTCTTATTTTTTCACAGTTCCTTAGCTGAGAATTTTCACATTTACTATGTCTTCTAAGCTGATGTCTTGTCCACATTCTTGAAGAACAGCAAGTCTCTCTTTTCCGATTCATCACAGCAACTCTCAAATTGCAGCGGTAAAGTGGGATGGAAATAAGAACTTTGATGTTATCTTTTTTCTTTCCCTTTTGTTTTACATCGAGTATTTTTTCCACAGATGTAATCTCATTGGTTACTATCCATTTTATGGGGTTCACTTCTTGATTGACCCCGTCTCTCATATTTGTAAAAACTACTTTAACAAAACAGCAAACCATCCAACAGTTGCAATGTTAACCATGCAGATGAGCTTTTTGGGAAATGGTAGGTTAATGAATTTGGTACTTCAGTGTTTGATAGCCTGTTACATTTTGTCTGCTTTAAGTTTGAAATAGTTCTTTATGATTACTCATGTTTTTGTTTGACATAAATGATAACATCGTAATGCTCTTCATAATTATGCATTTTGCTTGTGATATTTTTGCCATTGTTTAATAAGTCAACTATGCTTTTTGTTGATGTGATTTTATTATATACAAGGAGCTAGCAGGGATAACATCATCATCTAATACAAAAATAGGGTTCTCTTCACCATAAGCAGTTTCAGTTTTAAACAAGTGAAAAATGCACCAGTTTCTTCAATGGAATCAAGTTTTCTGTATAGCGCATATGAAACTTTCAGCTACAACTGGGCAGCGCTCAGTTGCTCCCCAGATGCGGTCAAGTAAAGGTGCGTCGGCGACGCCTCCAGAAAACACTGCCAGACACACAATCCTTGGATAAACTTAACCTTGAATAAAATAAAAACTACTGGGGCTAGAGGGTGGCTGCAATTTGGTATGTTTGATGATTGGAGGGTGGGTGACCAACATACCAATTTGCAGCCCTCTAGTCTCAATAGTTTTTAAGATCTGAGGGCAGACAAAGCCATCTCAACATTTTTCTGTTACAGAAAACTAAAACATAAAAATAGGCCTGGTACAGTTGATGATTTACCATGGTCATATCGATAAACCTTCGTAATATTTGAAATACAGTACCACTGTTTATAACTGTGATACATCAGAAATCACTCTCATCAGCAGATGAACTGACTTGTCATTTTTCCTCCTCTCTCTCACTCCTTTTTAATTGGTTTTCATGGTATATGGTTACAACAAAATCTAGTCTAGGACCCCAATGTTTTACTTGTTTGTAAGTATGGTAGATCTACCATTAAGCAGTATGGCACTATCATGCAATCATATAGGTTTAACAATTCTGAATTATCTTATTGGCCTTGCTGTTATTAATTTATTATTGTTAGTCAGAGTTAAAATACTTAACTCACATGGTTGGTCAGTGGTCTTTGGTAACATGAGGCTGTTGTAATAAAATATTGATTTTTTTACTGGTACACATATTTGCTTGTAGTCAAATTATTCAACATTGAAAGTACTGAAGGATTACCACTTACAAAAAATTCTTAGGAGTGGGCTAGGAATACAACTCAGGAACACAAATTAACAGGAACATGATTAATCTAAGCACTGGGATGCCTCAAGTATTACGTGATACTCCCTGGTGAAATCTGCTAATAATCATTTACTGGGAATTCTTTTATTTTGCTAACTTTAATTTACCTTCTACTTATCCAAAGTTGCTGACAGGAGACCAGGCTTTTATCCCTCTCATTCCCTTTATTTTGCCTATTAGAAATTCACTGTTTTCAGCCGAGAACTCCACACCACTAATGGAAACCTTCCAGGGATTCCTGCATACCTGGATCTTCCAGTTAGTCTCTCTCCTTTTCCCACAAAACTGGAATATCATAATTATCGTCATAGAAAAAAATGCACTGAAGTTTCTTTGGCACAACAGAGTTTTCTGTACAGCCACAGCCTGGTGGTGGCGTGTATTGTTGGCACCTATAGTGGTCCCAGATGCACGATCATGATCATGGCTAACTTTAACCTTGAATGATTGGAGGGTGGATGATCAACATACCAATTTGCAGCCCTCTAGCCTCAGAAATTTTTAAGATCTAAGGACAGACAGAAAAAGTACAGATAGACAGACAAGTTGCTGTCTCAATAGCTTTCTTTTACAGAAAACTGAAAATGTCATTAATACTGTATTAAAAGTATTCGAATGGAATCTGTGCCACGTCTTTTTTTATTCGGAGTTGTGTCTACTTCAAGGAATACGGGTAGATTAGCATAGGTGACTGGTTTGCCCCTAACAAAAAGGTGACCTGGGAGTTTGCAGTGTGTAGTCATAGTCTTTATGCCTCTTATAATTGTACCTTCTTTCTCTAAATAAATCAGTTTTTCTTCAAGAACTTGTTCATAATTTTTCATAAACTCTAGTTACTTTACCATTAGTTGAGGAGCTGAATTGCAGTCTGAGTATACAAGTATAAAATTAGAGCTTTCATTCTTGAACTCCATAGATTATAACAAGGTATGGGTAAGCCTTGTAATAATGGCAAGATTTGGTTGAGCCTTGCTGAGGTGTGTACAGCATTTTATTTGTGAAGGCTTGCAGTCTGTAAGGAAGAATGAGGAAAGCAGCTGAATCAGCTTAAGTCCCCGAGTCTTAACTTGCATGGAGTTTGTGGGGCTATAATAGTTTGCAAGGCTGTCAGTAGTGAACCAGTTTTTACCACAAAAATATATTCACTCACAATATGGCAGTTCAAACTAATTTTGAAGCCATGCGTTACCAATTGCTAAAAGTGCCATGGCCAGAGCTTTGGGAGAACCTTACATTATTCAAGAGGCAGGTCTGCTTCCTTTCTCTGTAAGTGTGTGTTTTCTTTTTTCCCTTCTTCTGGGGGGAGGGGATCTCATCCAAGTAAGGCATCTTGGTTCCTGTAACCTGCTATGCTTCCAAATTTTAAAGAAAGAATGCTTTAGCAACTGTTGCATTTCCCAGAGATTAATCAATTCAACCCTTTCCTCTGCAAGCCTCTACACTATCCAGAGTTCTGGAATGCATTATCTTTGAAAGATTAAACTGGTTTTCTATACATAAAAGTTTTGTTTAAAAAGTTACTGAGCTGTATCAGAATGAAAAATGTGTGAAATTCAGCAGTCTTGTTAAATTTACATAAAAAATATTTAAAAACTGGTATATTACAAAATGAAGCAAGAAAAAATGATCATAACAATGTATTTCAACTCTGAATAAACTTAACACCAATACATATTGCATTTAGCCAACTATGACATTATGTAACAAAGGTAATATATATATATATAGCAATCTCATTGCAAAACTAAAGACCCACTGATTTATTTCTCTTGAAGAACCAAATCCCAACCAAATATGGTGTAACTGTTTTCATCAATGAAAGATACATACAGTATTTCAAATATAGTACTTTACACTTTGTCCTAAATATAAATGCAGTATCTTAAGCCTTAATAATAAATTTCTACCTATGAATATACATAAAATTGTTCATTAAAAAAGCAATACATGAATGATTTAAGTATTAAGTTTTAATAAAAATAAATATTTTCTCATAGCTATATAGTTTATGAAAAATGGTTAGGGCACATAGGATTACCCTACCTACGTCCCAATCCCAGCACACCACTATGAAAAGTACGTAGAAATCTTCCCTCCCTCATGTGACTTGAATTAATTCCCTGTAACAAAAGAGGACTTAGTAAAATAGCACTACCCATTTATGGATGGATGCATGACAGCTCAGTTCTTAAAATTGACTTTTTCCAACATGACAAATACTCCTGCAACAACAGTCAGTATCCAACTACCCACTTTAAGATACAAATATTAAAATACAATCAATATAAAAGTTAAAATACTTCACCTATATTCCAAACCAGTTAATGCCAATTTTTCAATGTTTGAGCTACTTGAGGATACCTAATTTTCTGAGTAGTCTTTGTCATGCTCTCCTCTCCAGCTACCTTAGTACCTGATGACAAACACCTGGCATCGTTTCTTAGAAAAAGCAAGGGTAGAGTATTATCACAGGATGACTCACTACTTAGCTTGTTTGGAGAAGGCTGAGAGGTCTTAGGGTGCTGTGGTATATTTTCAAGACATTGAGAAGGGGCTACATCATTATGGTGGCTATTACCTACAAAGGCCAGAGAAACCTTTTCAGTTGTTGGGGGAACACTAGCATAATCCCAATTGGAATTCTGGCTACTGGAAGGGTGGTAGGAAGGTTTGATGGCAGTTGGGGATGGCCCTGGTGTCGATGGTGAGCATGGGTAGTGCTCAATTCTATCTCAGGATAGAAGAGCTCTGATCTCCTTGTGCACGTGGCACAAAAAGTCAACGTAACTTGGAGCGCCATACATAGATTTGTCTTCTACCAAAAAGTTGCGCATAACCATCTCATGCTTGCTCTGCTGAAGAACTACAAACATCTGGAAAGATAATCAGATTTCAAAGTCAACATCCAGAGAGAAAATACCTGAGAAATCTTTTGCTGGTATTATAGCACACACAGTTACTTAAAAACCCACCTGATAAATCATTCTGCTTAATATAACTTATAATACATGGCACTAGATTTCTGTGTACTATAAATAAATTCGTTTACCGATCTGTGAAATTCTACTAAGCATCAAACGAGTACTGACATGCTATCATTCACAGTATATAAATATTTAATCAATCATGGAGAAAGGAACTGAAATTCATAGCAAGGAACTAATATTCTTAGTAAGCAAGCAACTGAAATTCTACTGTGTGTTACTTTAAAAACTCTTATTAATAAAAATTCCAATTACTTTCAACATCAACTCAATATCGCAACAGGTTTGACATGAATCTGAAGTAAAATGTTAATAGAAAAGTTGAAAATATTTTATTAAAGGTCTAGCCCACCCTCAAGACTCATTTCTTTTACCACAACAACAACAAAACATATTTTAAAAGTATAAATGCCTTCACTGTAAAACAACACACACTGTCACTTCTGATCTGCTCTGATCGAATGGACAGTAGTACTCGGGCTACTCTAGGATGAGGATTGAATTTGGATCTGTGTCCTTTACAAAACTTATCATTTTAATAAAAAATGAAGCCATCTGATAACCAGACTGAGTAAAATGGTTTTCAAAGTACACAATGTACACTAGTGTTACTGTCTTAAATCACTCTTTTGTCATAAGGAGAAACATGGCATACACGTTGCCACCTGTCATTAAAGAGCCTTAAACCCTTTTTCACCACAGGTTAGCTCCCAGTCCCAATGTTGAGGCATTACAAAAACACATGTATCTCCAGGTCCAAAGTAACAAGACAAACCCGTCAGGAGGTTATGGGAATTTCTAGACCAACTAAGTTGGAAAGAACAGGCTCTGTGGTTGGAATCCTGAAAATGGAAGACATCACGACTGCCGTCCCACATTACCCAGCTGAAGCTTTAGACAGTGAACATGAAAATGACAGTGCAAAAACAGCTTTTCCAGAGACCAGGTGGCTCATCAACACATATCAAGATTTGGCTGCTGGGGAAGGCTAATAGAAACTCACTTAGCGGCACATAGTCCTCTAGGAAGCAAGCTAACTCTACTAGCATCCCTCAAAACATTCCCATGTACACTACCTTGGTGGAGGACAACAGTTCTGACATCTCCAGGTCGACCTGCAGACCCAGGGACTGACCACTTAAGAAGATACTGCAGGTAATTCTGCAACTCCTCATTTGAAAAAGTAAGAACCAACCACTTGTGCAAAATGGTAGCAAAAAAAAGCTTGTGCAAATAGTAGCAAAAAAAAGCTATCCCAGATGATGCACCCAAGAGGATACCATGGAAAGAATCATAGTGAAGACCTAAAAGGCGGTGGATGGACCAAACTAAAAGGCCTGAAACTTGAATGCACAGCAAAACATCAAACAAACCAAAGTTGCTTCCTAAAAAGTGGATGAATGGAGACATGGAAGTACACATCCCTCAGACCTAAAAAGCAGGAGTGTCTCCCAGCAAACAGGCATCTACACAGACTTTCATGGTCTCTCTACAGAAGAGGGGAATGCAAAGAAATTTGTGGAGGGACTGAGGTTAATGACTGGTCTCCATCCTTCCAAAGGCTTCAGAATGAGCAGCAGCACTGACGAACTCCATCAAATCTCCTTGATGGCAGCACTTACAATTTATTTGTTATTCATTTCTGCTACTCTGCCTTACATTCCCCATCACTGTGAAGAATTTTTCTCTTTCCTGTCATATGGAAGTCATTACATCATCAAGGACATGGTCTTTTTTTAGGAATCGAAAGGAAGGTGAGGGTAACTCCCTCAAAAAACAAAAAATTATAACATCACAAACAAGCTGGAAATGAAACATATACGCAGTGAAAATGAAAGTCGGTGGCACAACTAAAAGCAGCATAAACAATGATAAGTCCTCTGCAGAACAGCTGAACATCTAAGCATTAATGAAATGCACAAAAGAATGGTTATTAACAGTGTATCCACAGGGGTTTGGGAAACCATTTTCCTTTAAACACTTGACTTCATACACAGGATGCATTCTGCACAATTTTAAAGGCTGTTTTATGATTAAGGGGTTTTTAATAAATGAAATAACTGCTAACTGATGGGTTTGCTGTAACTGTCAATTCTACCAAACGTACGAACTACTATCGTTTACTTACCCGTACATGTCTTTTCCTCTGAGCTCGGATAGTAGATATAATTCCCCTAACTCTAGTGGAAGTGGGATTGTCCCTTTCAGGTAACTCAGCCATGACAGGATCCAACTGATGTGGTGCATTCACTCCAAACACATCATTTAGCCAGTCTGGGTTAGTATTTGTTCCTACCCATATAAACATCTGCAAACCATTCTCCAAAAGGAAAACTCCATCAGCACGAAGCTTTTCGTACGATGCTCGTAATGGGACTGGAAGTCCGGTATTCTGTAGGAAAACATTGTAAAGAATTAACCATGGACAAAAAAATTACAAAATGCTAACACATGGAATAATCAAATTTCAATTCATTATGTTTAGATAAACAGAAATACACCATCTCTTCCCACAAGGGAAACCTCAAATCTCTCTGTAATATGCTAAATGTTAGCTCAGGTGATACCCCGAAAACCAAATATTAAATAAGACTATACTTTCAATTAAACTAATTGCATTATACTTTATAATTATTTGTTTATATAGACTAAGCCATTTCTAGACCGAAATTTGAAGTTGTTGAGCTAAACAGGAGTGACCAAAGGGAACACAAAAGTCAACAAGTCATATACACATAAGGTGGTGAGGGGCCACTGCAAAGTAGCTTTAGTTACCATTTACAGTGCTTCAAGTTAGGTACACTGTAAGTGGTACTTTCCTTTCTGTTATGCATTATACCATACTGTGTACAGTACTGCACATCATTCTTCGTATGTTGATAAATTGTTCCTGTGGCCATTTAATTAATTTTAATCATTCAAACATTGACAATACTCATAAAACCGTTAAATTCATATTATAAGCACAGTGAAATTGTTATTTAAATGAAAATGTGTAAATACATTCTAAATAGGTTCCTGACATAGTATATAATAGTTGAAACTTTCCAGAGAACTTAAATTTTGGTGTTCACCTGTGAGATACCTGGTAGATACCAATTATTTAACTTTTCAAAATATAAAGTATTTTTCACAATCACTGTACTGAACTGAAGAAACAGGTATATGGTAAAACAAGACTTTACATATTTTCTGAAAATAATGGCCCAGGCAGCAAAATGGTAAGGAGAATCCTAGCATCATATATTCAGACCAAAATTCTAGTTGTCATCAAAGGATAGAAGTTCCTGATAAGCTGCCAGAGCTGCAATGACTATGACCACATTTAAAGTAGTTTTCTTTCAAGGATTATCTACAAACCCATCACTGGATTATGGCATTCATCCAACCAAAAGCACCATATTGAAGTTTTAACTCCTCTTCAAATTGGTCACTCATCTGAGCCAAGGATAACTGATGAATAACCCACATGATACAACCCCTTTATGCATAGTGCAGGCCAAACTGACAGTCACAACACGTTTTGTCCAAATTTATCCAATAATGAAAGTTTTGGAAACAAAAAAATAAAAACCTTGTCAGAATCCCAATTTTTAACATATAATTGCAAAATTTCTGAATAGAATCCCTATTTTTGACAGATAATTACAAAATTTTTAAATAAGTGAAATTTATCAAGAATATTAAATTGTATTAAAGAAAAATCTTTGGAAATTTATCAAGATTACTAAATTGTATTAAAAGAAAAATCTTTGGAGCCAACCCTACGGGATTCAAGTTTACTGACTGCTTACTTATTATTATTAAATTACTTGGTGGTTTGGTGTTAGCTACCTAATAGCACAATTTATAAAATTTTTAATAAATTGCAACTTATTGAAAAAACTTTATAAATCATATCCTACAGGCCAGCTCAATGAATTATGAATTTTAACACTTTCGTCTTGCTGGACTACTAAATATATTCAAGAGAATTACTATTAAAAACAGAAAATTTCTTATGTATACAGCCACTTCTGCTGACAATGAAAGAAAAACTCAAAATCTAACATTGCCTCTAATGTACATATTTAGTTCTGCATAAAAGGTTTTTAAACTACAATTCAGTTAACATACCTGTATACCTATGCTTTACAATCACAACTCTTGCCATGCATCCTTTCCTAATATTTCATTACCTTGGGCTTCCTCATTCCTCATAATCATGATACAACTTCTTCCATTTTTTGCAACTATTTCATTTTTATTCCAACATACAATCATCCCTGGCTCATCATACTTGGCTTTCATCCCCATTCCAAAGGCATTCAATTTCTAAACTTTTTCTTACCTCCACCCATATGCTACCAAACCACTTAATACACGATGCTTAATTTTTCTCTATGTTCCACCCACTTTTTCACCACAACTCCCCACTGCCCACCTTTCCTCACTTTCTGAATCTCCCAGCTGTTTTTGTATCCCAATTACTTTCAACATTGATATGAACAAGTGGGGACTTCACTTAGGTAACAAAATCTAATACTACATCCTTCACAATGATAATAAAATCTAATATGACACTCTTCACTAGGATAAAATCTAATACTACAATCATAAATTTTCATATTTTTAGTACTTGTATGTCACTTACCTGTGGGTCATCATCTGAAATAGGAATAAGCCTGGGATAGAAATAAACTACTGAAGCATCTATTGTCATGGAGGAGAGTAAATACATTTGCAGTGACCGTTCATCACAGGTTATATCTTGACCGCCACTAATGGCATCACATCTATTAAGGCAGTTAATGTATAATGGCAACAGTTTCATCATCTCAGGTAAAATCAGCTGACCAGCAGATGATGGGGAGGCACAGTTTTTACGATAACAAGCCAGGATATTGGCTGTCTTAGATATTAGATTTTCTTTCACCTGTAATGAGAAATAAATGCAATGAGTAAAATATACATGAAAATATTTTGCAATGATCAATATAAAACAAATTTGCTAAAAATCAAATTCCCATTTTCACTGTTCTAACCATTTTGCTCTTAGACATTTCTGCTGAACATTTAACAATAAGCACTGTTCTTGGTTCTGCTTCCATCTGCAATTGGCTCATCCCATTCCAATTAAAGATCTAATGGCTCTACAAACTACTTTAAAGGCTGTCAGCCTTGCTGATCTCAGAATATGACAATCTCACTGATCATGACTGTCAAAGAACACGATTCATTTCCAAGAGTACTATCATGCTACCATAGGCAAGCAGGATGTCTAAATACAATATCTTGTTGCTGAGGTATCCTATAATTAAAGGTTCTAGCAATTGCCATGAGATACCCACTTTACTAAAGGCATACCAATTTCAAACAAACAATATCTAACAAGTAAATTAAGGAAATGTATGGCTGCCTCACTTTCATGGGTTTTCATTCTCCACTCCCAAACTGACCTTTAGAATAAATCACAGATATTAGATGCTCACAAGCAAGCTTACTTAACAACATACTGTCATCAGACACTTATCATCAGGTCAGTTTTGAGGATTCTGAAAATCCTTCAAGATACTGGCAAGTTACCAACCATAAGCTGCTATACATTTTCAGAAACCCATAAACCAAAGATAAAGAGGAAATGAAGAAAAGAAAGTGACAGGTTATTTCTGATCATCAAAAAACAACTCAGTCCACCCCTAATGACTATTCCAGTCCTTGGGTAGTAACATGACTGTTTTCAACATTAAAAGAAAGCTTGTAGGGAGAGGGCATCAAGTTCCTAAATAGCTGCCATGCACCAAGTACAGCTGTCATTCACATGCTCTGCCAACCAAAATCTAGTGGTATGATACTAATTGTTCCATTAATAAGCATAAATGCTTTCCAACAACAGCTGCCCTTTTATGATTATTATCCTTCCCCAATTTCCAGGGGCCATTGGGTCACTGCATACTCCCATATCCACTAAAAAAAAAAAAAAAAAAAAAATTGTTTCCCTTTTTCCCACAGACATAAATGACATAAAATCTAATGTCTTGTGCTGCAGCTCCATTTAAAAAGACACTAACCACTGAATACCAAATGGTCATTATACACCATGCCTCTTAGACTACCATCAATTGAGACAACAGTTAGCATGGTGGATTTCAAAATACAAACTCAAGTAAATTTTGTTGTGCTTCAAAATTATCATCTTGCATTCTGTTACGTGTGATGTACAGTATTAAAATGTGCTCCAATGAAAATGAACTAGTGACACCTACAATAAAAGATCCCCGCAGTATGTTATACCTTTGACAGTTTCATGTTGAAAATATTTCATGTATAGTAAACTATTTCTTTCTCTGTACATTCTTGTTAAGTTCTTAAATCTGTGATTAAAAACACATGAATGGCAAAAGGATGTCCAACCCAAGCATAAATTAGGAGAATTTCTCTGATGGTTCTCCTAGCAATACTGGGATTCTATGGCACATTCATTATTCATTATTGATATGGAGATAACTATTTTGTTTTACCAGTTTAAAGTGTAGAAATTATGGATACTTTCCCTCTCTCCCATACATATACATCAGAAGTGGTTAAATTAGTGAAGATTAACAATGAGTGACTATACACATCCTGCATCAAGGAAGCAGAGGGAATTATGAGAAATTCCATTTCATTAAAAGCAGTAAAAGAACAACATTTTTTGCACTTCAAAGAGAGTGCAGTCAGAAGATATACATGCAATACAATTCAAAACACAAAGCTGAGGAAGGGTACAACCACGGTACAGTAATCCGTAATGGTTAAAGGGCAGGTGTACTCAAGAATGACACTATAATAATAATCAGGAATCTATGAAAATACCAGAGTGCGTGCCATTTATCTGGAAGCCCTATAAAAACCCCTTTATCTATAAGTGTACAGGAATTCAGTAAATTTTACTCCCACACAGTATTTGCCTGAATGTTCCATATACTCAAGTTCATTAGTTATTTTATAATTTTTATTACAAGCTGTAAAACAAATGCTAAACAACCCTTGATATTTAAAATACTGCACCATAAACTAACATATTTCCATCTAAAAAACTGTTTGCATTATGTCTGTTGATGTTCCAAGACAAAGTCACACTGTAATGTATTAAATTACCAAACTACAGTAACAATTAAGTACATTTGAAATCTACCTCAGCTAAATAGACACCAGAGATAGTGGAAAAAATACAAGAATGTAATTCAGAATATCAAGCATTAACCTTAAAATTATTCACACTGCTTAAGATGCTAAAGTCATTGAAAATTAATACTGTACAGGATAATGCTAAATTTTAAGGAATTAAAGATTTAATTAATTATGTACTGGAATATGCATGTCTTATCTACAAATATGCTGTCAAAATACTGGAGCCTAAAATTTAAATTACCTAATAGACAAGAAAACCATGAACTACTTCAAAACTTGAAAATAATCCCAAGAAACATCATAACTGCACTCATAATTTTACATAAGTATTTAAGACATCACAATACTGAAATGAGAATTAAAGCAAACATAGTTCTACATTACCAACATAAATCATTTGCAAGATACCTTAATTCAGTTTAGGCTTTCACTAACTACATACAGTATATCTAAGGAGGATAGAGAGAAAGAGCACACTGGTTCTTACCTGTTTTGCATTAGATTCCACCAGCCTGAAAACAGACTGTTTCCCAAAGTAGTTCATTAGCGTATCTAAATCACAATTTTTGTATAGGTCTGCCATTTGCGTACACACACTTAAAGCCAGATTTAATATTCGCAGCCTTCTTTGTCCACTACATGAAGTATAGAGAAGAGCAGCCTGTATATATACACCATCTTCATCAGTCAATTTGTCATCATGTTTTATTTCAACACCAATGGCTTTACTTGAATCTATGCTTGCCAGTTCAATATCAGTTGTATTGGACATGAAGAAATGGCCAAAGAATTCCACTGGTCTGACTCCTTGAGAAGTTCTTACTCGCATGACAGCATCAAAGGCAATATTACGACTTACGTTTATTTTGAGGTCTTCCAATAAGCGTGTACCATCTCTATTTGACTGGAAGAATGCATATTTGTAAACTTGTCCCCCAGTTAATCTGCATACTTGTCCCATTGATGCAAGATCAACGTAACTATCATTGAATACATATAAATCCACTGAGCCACCGACTGCAACCAAATCTTGGCCTAAGTTATTGTAGAAGGTTGTTTGAGGAGTCAAGATACTTTTCTCCTTTTCTGTTCCTAAAAGTTTTCTATCTTCTCTCATTTTCAGGCTACCAATCCCTCCTCCCATGGGTAGCGATGAATGAAATACAAACATCTTTCCTACTCGCCCAGAAGCTTTCAAGGCCTCCATACCAGCACGTATCGCACAACCTATTGCACCTGAAGTTTCTCGAGTGGCCATAAAATTCTCAGGTATAGTTTCCATGAGCTTATCAATATTTTCAGCTGCTTCTTTTGCATCACACAAGATACCTCCCGACAAGGGTACAAACATTTCATCACGATCACACATAACGCACATTTCAGGAGCCTGGCCATCTAACTTGTAGAAATGGACATTACTGTCGTATGTGATGAAACCCACTTTGATGTTTGCCTCAGGAGACTGAACACCGTTGATAGTATCTCGTGGAAGATGTGCCATTATGTCTTTCATGTTCTGGCACAGCAATGGAATGACTCCTCTCTGCATCATTAGTTGGCTCATTTCAAGTATAAAAATGAAGGCAGGTTCCTTAGGCAACTCCTTTCCCTGTAAAATATAATCAGAGGTAAGTCAACAGGCTTCACACACACAAAAAATTATACTATTCATAAAAATTACTGCAGTCTATAAGTAGCACTAGAGTAGGGTTAAATGTAAAATTATGTGCACAAAAGTTAATGATTTATTCAAGTACTTACAGGTTGCAAAAAATAAAACACATGTAAAGTGAAACTGAAGTGCAACCGTATCCATTAAATATAAATACAGTACAGTATTTATATCCATTCTATTTGGGATAGTGCAGATTTAACCTTTGACACTGGCTACAAAAAGCTTATGTAAACAGACATTCTATGCCAGCCCCTTGAGTTAAAATCCCTAACCATATGATAGCCTTCGAGTCACTGCTTTCAGGAAATATACCAACACACAGGAAAAAAAAAAAAAAAAAAAAGTGGTCAAGAGATAAACATCCTTAACAGAGCACTAGGTAAGTGGTCCAATCAATGTAACATTACAGATAATGCATTATTCATGGTCCTCCCCCATCTCTGGTCAAACTGTACATACACCCAAAGTCCTGTCAAGTTATGTAGCTAAGATTTTTAGCTGAATGTAGCACACTTAATTAGATGAGTTCTATCTTAATGCCTGTATTTAAAGCAACTGCACTGCTAGGCATATAATAATACACATCTACCATGTATAAAGTATATAATATTCAAATATACATACTACATGCTTATGTATATATACTGTACTGTACTGTAGTACATTTTAATGTGGACAGTTTCCATTCACAAAATTTAAATATTAAACATTACATTACTCACATCCATATTTACATGTACTGTACCATACAGTTCTTGATTAAACTAAAGAAACTCAGCCTAGACTAAAGCTGTGTATGTTTTTCTTTTCAGCATGTTATACATTAATTACACTGACCTTTGTTACTATTATTTGCTACCATACAATTATTTAAAACATTAAACTTTTGCAAGAATATTAAGAATGATGCACATACCCTGGGTTATTATTTGTATAGTGCAGATTTATCAGCTTCACTTTCTCATATATTAAAAACCAATGTTGACAGCACCTTCCAATCCTTGAATTACAAAAATGACTACCATATTTTCCTGCCTAAGATGTGCCCAAATGGCAATGGTTTCTACTTGATGCAAATATGCACACCTGAATTCAGGACTTCACCAGGAGAGAACATGGGTTGTTTACATGTACAGTATTTACCAATAAAAAACATACTTACCCTACAATAATCAGAAGTAGCAATATATTCATAAGCACCGCAACATAATTCTGCTCGTTGATATCTGTCTGCACGTGAGCCCTGTCCATCCATGTGACAAAAGTATTCCTTGGGTACTTCTATTATACCACGGCAGAGTTTACACTGGTATCTGGAAAAACAGATATCTCAGACAGTTTCAAGAAAGGGACCACTATATCACAATCTTAAACTTTTCATCCTAACATTGACCCCTCTATAAAGCCAAATATCATGTTGTTCTACATATTTCTAATACTGACGTGGAATTAATATAAGAAAGGATAATTTAAGATATGGTTATTCATGCAACCACTGGGCAGTAAAGGCTAATTTTACATATATTAATGGTTAAAAAACAGTAATCCCCTAAACTAAACAAATTCATATAAAACTAAGTGAAATCCAGCAAACCTATCTGCTCAGTATATTAATGGTTATTAAATGAAAAAACCACAAAATAACTTACTTTTGTCCTCCATCCATGAACTGCATAAGTGGGCTCATGTATCCCTTGCATCTGTTGCATCGAACAGGTCCACTTTCTAAACTTGTACCAATATACAGTGGATTATCAGTGGGTGGGATTTCTGCTAGTGGACTCAAAACAAGACTAAATGGAACACTTGTTTGCTTTATCATATCTGGAGTGTGTGGGATGCTGTACATTGTTGAACGTATATAATGGGGGGAGGCGTTACCGCCATCTCTAACTGTAAAATCAGTTGTGACAAGTGGTGGAACTTGGCCTTTCATATTAGTAATGAATTCACCACTTCTCAGTCGGCTATCTTCATCCATGACTTGTAATGGACTGGGCATGTCATCAGGATTAAGACGTCGTGGGCCCTGGGGTGCTCCAGGATAACCAGCACCTGCAGCTGGCCCACTAACACCTCCACCTGGATATCTAGCTTGCATTCCACCAGTTCCATTTATAGGTGGCCCACCAACAGGGCCTGGACCCATACCAGGCCTGGGTCCAGGTGGTGGAAGACTAGGTCGTGTCATTGCTCCTGGACCTGGGGGTGGTCCTACACCACTAGCTGGGGCCCCTAAGCCCATTCCTGGTGCTCCTGGCATAGACTGAGAAGGGTAACTTTGCTGTCCATACGGTCCTGCTGCACTTGAAGAGGGTGGCAAGTTGGGTGATGCATTGGTTAAAGGTCCTTGAGGGGGTGCAGGAGAGAGACCCACAGAAGGGCCACCAGGTGGTACACCAGGTGGTCTAGGTGAAAGACCAGCTGGTTGTCCCCCCGCAAGGCTCATTGGTGGTACTCCTGGTGGGCCCATTGAAGGTCCACCTTGGGAACTTGGTAACTGTCCAGGAGGGACCATGGCTGGGCCTCCAGGTGGGCCCATGGCTGGGCCTCCAGGTGGGCCCATGGCTGGGCCTCCAGGAGGGACCATGGCTGGGCCTCCAGGTGGGCCCATGGCTGGGCCTCCAGGTGGGCCCATGGCTGGGCCTCCAGGTGGGCCCATGGCTGGGCCTCCAGGTGGGCCCATGGCTGGGCCTCCAGGTGGGCCCATGGCTGGTCCCCCGGGGAGGCCCATGGGAGGTACCCCTGGTGGACCCATAGGCTGTCCTCCTGGTGGGCCTGTGGGAGGTCCTCCAGGTGCACCTGTGGGAGGTCCTCCTAATGGGCCTGTGGGTGGCCCTCCAGGTGGACCAGTGGGTGGCCCTCCAGGTGGACCAGTGGGTGGCCCTCCAGGTGGACCTGTGGGTGGCCCTCCAAGAGGTCCACTAGGTGGACCCATGGGAAGCCTTGGGGAGCCCATGGGTGGTCCACCTGGAAGGCCCATTGGTGGTCCTCCTGGAGGGCCCATGGGTGGGCCTCCTGGAGGACCCATGGGTGGGCCTCCTGGAAGGCCCATGGGTGGTCCTCCTGGAGGGCCCATGGGTGGTCCTCCTGGAGGCCCCATTGGTTTTGATAATGATCCAGCAGGTAAACCTGGTCTGGGAGAAGGTGACTGAGTGAATGATGGTCCATTTGGAACACTGGAAGGAAGACCATTAGAGATTGTACTGGAACTAACACCAGGTCCATAGGGGTTTTTCAGTACCTGAAAAAAAAAAATAAAGTGTGCTTGATACACTCAGAACTGAAAAAATAGTAGTAAGTGATGACAGTTTGCTAAAACAATCTAAAAAATAATGTGATCTATAATTTACTAAATGATGAATACTTGCCAAGAATTTAAATCATGTGTACCTCCTGTATATAATTTATGTGCAAAAAATACAGTAGCTTCAGCACTAAATTATATAAACATAGGAGGTACACCTGATTTAGATTCTGTTAGCAACAGGTTCATAAACATTATAGGTGTAATTGCCAGGGTATGACAAGAGGCCACTTTAGAGTTAAAAAATGATCAGAGTATTCAACAAAGAACAATGTTCAATGTTTATACATACAAGCAGCTATCAAAATCACTTCGTGTTCTTATGTACTAAGCTGTCATGGAGTTTACATACTCTAACACATGGGAATGCTCTGCTTCTTATTACAGGACTGAAATAATTCAAGTTTATATTGGCATTAAAGACCATACTTTTTCATTGTTGAAAATGTTTATATTAAAAACCCTGCATTTTGTGATTGTCTACCAACAACTCAACACTTGGCACCTACTGCTACGACTGCCACCAATTCTTCATCTAGGAGGCCTTTGGGCCAATTTCCACCAGTTCTTCATTCATGACCCATTGGACTGCTCTCCGAGTGGCCAATGAAGAATTAGAGGAATTTATTTCTGGCGATAGAAATTCATTTCTCGTCATAATGTGGTTCGGATTCCACAATAAACTGTAGGTCCCATTGCTAGTTAACCAGTCAGTTCTTAGCCACGTAAAAATAAATCTAAT
The DNA here is from genome assembly GCF_040412425.1 of Macrobrachium rosenbergii. Lineage (NCBI taxonomy): Eukaryota > Metazoa > Arthropoda > Malacostraca > Decapoda > Palaemonidae > Macrobrachium > Macrobrachium rosenbergii. Next base: position 8,774,652 of record NC_089769.1, on the reverse strand, counting down.
CCTTCGGGCCATCCCTAGGAGAGCTGTTAATCAGCTCAGTGGTCTGGTTAAACTAAGATATACTTAACTTTTCATTGGACTGAAACAACTTCTCCTGTTCAATACACTACTTTCTTTTAGCATCATCAACTCTGTCAATGTTCTCATTTGCCCAAGCAAGGGTACATGCCTGATGACAGACATCATCTCAGCAGCCTCTTCTGGATAAACAATTTTATGTTTAAACAGCTCCACCTCAATGGACATGCACATTGCCATGACTGTCCTGAATGAAGATGATGTTTACTCCAATAATCCAATCACCATCTATACTTACCCAAGATGCATCAGTCAAGACAATTTTCTATCAGCCCTTGGATCAAAGTATCTGAAGCAGATCCCTGATGCCGCCATCTTGAGTGTCTATTACTTTGCATGCCCTCTAAAAATGATCCCTATTCCTTGTTGAAACAAAATTTGTCCTCACTGAATAAAGTTTCTTGCTAGTTTTACACTTTCTTAGTACCAAAGCCAGGTTTTCAACTTTCTTAGTACTGAAGCCAGTTTTCAATTTGATTTGAGTCAGTCAGGTCAAGAGGAATTAGTTTCACAATGGATCACATTACAACCAAAATAAAAAAGTAAGCTTACTTTACCTTCCCAACCAAAAATCTTTTTGTTCAACCAGCTCAAGATACTTTCTTCAAACCCTGATGTGCCTTCATGAAGAAATGCACCAACATGGCATGCAACTAACCACTCCATCCATTGAGAAAACTTTTTAAGTTTCCTAAGTTTTTTTCAAGTTTCCTAGGCTTCCTGTGGGCAAGGTTTCTTTTGGTGGCATGTTGCGTAGTTCTCAATTTCTTTACCCTTCAGAACAGCACATTTTAAAGTCTGTTTAATGTCACTCAGGATAGGCACAGGCAAAGTATAGGTCACTACTTCGTTACAAATCATTGACCTAGTACGCACACTCAACCAAGGTGCTTCTCGCCCTAAAGTAAGTTATCAGTGATTCCACTGACAAATTCCACTGCTGACAGGCAGCAACTACCTACATAATTCTGGCAGCAATTTTAATGTTTGGATATTTGAGAGACCCTTGCTGTATTTTTCTCATCTTTTCTTTCAAAATGGTATAATGCAGTACTTTTTGGACACTGAACACAAATATGAATGCATCTAGTCCTGCTCATACATTAACTCCCTTGTTCACCTAATTCATAAGATCAGAATCTCAATAGTAGTGCCTAGTTTAGAACTTATAAAACATTTCTCCATGCTTCCTCTGGCTTTTCATGTTTTTTTCTTTATAGGACTTTTTTTTTTTTTTGGCAGTACAGTAATCACAAAACCACACCCCGGACGAATAGCTAAAACCTGTGAATACTTAGAACTCTTCTAAAAACACTTAGAACCGCCTATTTTGATAGTTCAAACACACACAAAAAAAATAAATAAATAAAAAATGCTCATACGGGTATTATCCTACTTACGATGGGGTTAGGTTCCAAAAAAAACCATCATTTGTTGGGAAAAACGCATGTTAAATATAGCCTAGCCTACACTAGGGTATTCGGTACCATGTATCCATAATAGCCTACCTTACAATATCAAGTACTCTGTACATACACGGTACAGTAATTATTAATATCAGCTAATTCTGGAGGTTAATGCAGGGTGACTTATGATAATTCAATACAAAGAGAAATTGAATAACAAACTTAATTAGCTTAGCCTATGCTATAGTATATCTTATACATACACGGTAGCCTAGCCTACATTATACTGTACTCTATATTCACATATCGTATTATACAAACATCAACATAATGAATATGCATCTTTTCCATGGATCTTTTAAAATGTTATGCCTTAATTCACTGTATGCAATAATATTGTATATATATTCTTATATTGCTTTTGTATTATGAATTGCGATCATAGTAATCCATGTCTTGGTGGTAAGTTTATTTCGCTTTATTTAATTCAGTTCAGAGCACTTTTCTTGCTTCTAGTTAGCGTAAATGAATCTCTAGATACTTTATTTACATGGGACAAGGTTATTTTTTGTTATATGAAGTGTTTCCTAGTCAAAATATAATTTAAATACATCTCGTTATGAAAATAACTTGGCTATCTTTTTTGTTAATAGATGACATTGGCCGTTTTTGTTTTTTGTGTAAAATAAAATCAAGATTCTGTTAGCTATTTTCATTTGATTTCATTATCATACAAGCTTTACGCATTTACTTGTCAGCGTAAAAATAGCAGTAGTGTGTTCTTTCATGCCCAATAGCTTTGATTAAAATACTTTCTCTCCAATTCTAATTACAGTCGATTTCATCCATGTTGCCGATGCACAATAATTTATAGTCGTTACCAGCTCGAACATTGTTTTCTCAGCTTCAGCTACAACTTGCAGCTAAATTTAGCAGTATATTTCCTTGCCGATCTTTTATCCATACCGAATAAGGGTATAATGTAAAAATATATCAGGCCTATTCTACTTGTCATTTGTACTATAACTACCGTGACTGTGTATTACCGTAATATGGTTGAAATACAAGCAAAACTCCCGTTTTTATCCGATTCATTGATAAGCAAAATAACAGTTTCTCTGTAGGCTGTTTATGGCTGTAAGCATTTACACGAGTATAACGTTACTAATAATACTTAATAATTTTTTACTTTTTTAACTAGAAGATGGGATAAAGAAATGGAGGAAAGAAGTTGGTCTATAGTAAATTGTACACTGCTGCCTGAGCCCGCTCAAAATTTAAAAATATTTTATAAATATTGTCGTACTGGTATTAACTGCTTAACCCATTGCAAAATCGAATTATTATAAGGCGAATTATCAGAACTCGAGCGCTACCTGAGTACAGTATTTTAATAGTTTATCACAAAAAGTGCATTTAGTCATGAAAATGAGATGAAAATACAGTAATTACTGAATATTTCTCAGTGGAAAATACTGTGAATGGGTGAATTTCAGCGAATAATCTGTACAGTATATATGTTCCATAGAGAAATCCGAGAATGGGACCAAGAATATGGGGGTTTACTGTAAGTACATATGGCATTCAACCCATAATTACCCTGCAATAAAATCACACATTCTTCAATTTCAAGCCATCAACAGGAAATAACAAGACAGTAATATTAATGGTAAAAAATAAATAAATAAATACACATACCCCGCCTGATGGTGGAGGTGCAGAATTTATGTTCATTCCTTCCATCTGTTGTGGAAGCCCTCCTAGAGGTGGTGGTGCATTGGGGCCACCAGGCATCATTCCAACAGGTCTCATAGGCTGCATGTTTGGTCCACTCCCTCCAAAACCACCTGCAGAGGGCACTTTAGTTAAGCTAAACGTGTTACTTCTGACCAAACAAGAGGCATCAAAACTTACATGGAATACAATAAAATGCACCTAAATTTTTATTAACATTTAAAAGGTACTATTGAATATCCATTTAGAATGAAACAGCAAGCATCAAAACATACATGAAATACATACAGCTTAAGAATAGGTACCAGCCCTCGGGCTGGGAAGTTAAACAGTGGGCTTATTGACACACTGGCCACATGTCATAGGCACTGGGACCTGTCCCCCATTGGCTGTCAGCCTAAGAAGCAGGAGATCAGGGTCTGCCCTGTGAGCCCACAGAGACCCAGGAGGACTTTTAACTTTTAACAGCTAACACCCCAAAACTGAAATAAGTCCTTAATATAGATACACCTTAGGAAAAGCTGGTCCAGTCAATAAGGCTTGTTAACAAGGCAGACATACCAGTATGGGGGTGAGAGGCGTAGGGTAACAATCAATCACTTGACTGTTGGCATTCACATTTTCTTCCAGCAAAAGTGGGGTAGGTTAGAAATGAGATTATGAGAAATATCAGGTTTGTGTGTCTAAGAAGAAAGTAAATTATCCTGAATTCCCAGTTTTTTCAAAAATGAATTAAAATATTCATCTTTTATATGGAGCCTCACTCTGCAGAATGACAAAACTAAATAGCACTACAAAAACATCTCTTAATCTTCAGCTACAGTGTCTTGGGGAGGGGATCAATAAGATCTTTAATATTCCAAATACAAATGAGAACAATATACCTCAGTCTCCATATGTATAAGAGGCTGTAAAGTTTGTATTCTTTCTCCACTGATGCTACAGCTTGCAGGAAGGCAACCAAAGCATGACACGACTTCCAAAGCCCCTCTCAAGGGCTATGAAGCAGGAAAGTTACATCCCACCCAGTTACCCTAAGTTTATGGGGGGGCGCGATGTTGCTAGAAGTCTTGAAGGGCATGAAGACCTCAACCAAGATTAGAGGCCCATACTTTTCAGCAAAGCAGGAACACCTAGAAAAGGGCTGAGTGGCACCCCTTAACCAAAGAAACACAGAGGAGCTTGTCTCACTGTAGGTAGACAAGACAGTCCACAAACTCCTGAATACTGTAGTGGCTTTGACTGGAGATGTCCTCTCACAAAACCACAGCAGGCAATGCCCACCTAGATGGATACAAACCTGTCATGGACTTGTGAATGGTACAAGATATCTCCTCTACAGCCCTAAAAGAAAAACTTATTTCTAGGGGATGCTGGATACCCTCCTTCTGTGAAACACCGACTCCATAGACTGGAGATAACCTTAGTGGTTAAAACTGCCCAAGCACCATGGGTTGTGAGGCATTCTTGTCACTGCACTGAAAAGGCTCAGCAGATTGGAATACTATTCAGCTTATGGCCAAGGAGGACCCACAAGGGTCAACCTAACACCATGTGTGACCAACATATGGTTGATCACAGATCAGGATGAAAGGAAGAAGGGAGTATACATATCAGATGTCCCATGAGTTTGAAAGACAACCTCCAGCACAGCCAACTGGTCTGGAATATGAGGACTGGACATCAAGAGCTTTCTATGTAGCCACAGGGTGAAGAGGCCAATTCAACCACCAATGTGCCACAACCTTTGAAAAGCCTTTCTGGCATGTACAGGTATCAGGACAACCAAACTCTAGGACCTGGCCCTAATATCTGAGCTTGTCTGCCTCGACAGTTTAAAAACATAACACAGTTTAAAATCATGTTATGTATCTGGCTGACAGCTCAACAGCAGAGCAAACCTCACACTCAAGTACATGGCTTTCCAACTTGCAAAGGGGAGATATCCCCTTTGCTCGTTGACATGAGCCACCACTGTCATGTTACTGCTTATTAGCTGTGATGCCTTTCAACTGATCCTGAAATTCTTGTAGTGCCAGATGTGCAACTTACATTTCTAGAATGTTTATGTGCACAGAAGTCATTTATAGTGCAAACACATATAATGAAAATGAACTGTCTAGATGTAAGACAAGGTGGCTGCTGTTGTCCAACCACCATAGAGTAGGAGGTCACTCTTTACTTCCTGTCTGAAAGGCACAGTTAGTGTCAAGAGGATCTATTGTGACCAGTGCCACTTCAAACAAAACAAGAGTGACTACAGGCTGAGTTACCTGTAAGGAAAGACCTTTTCCAAAAACAGGTGACCGACAGCAACCTGCTAAATCTACAGCTGTTTATTCCTGTTGAGACGTGATCTATCGATCTGAGTCTACAGGAAACTCTCACTGCTAGTGTCAATCAGCATGCCCAGGTATTTCATTGTAACATTCAATGAGATAATACTCATACCACAGAGAGAGAGAGAGAGAGGCAAGGAATGCACATTAAGTGCATAGTTTACATAATGCGATGCATGTACGTAAAGTATACAAATGAACAAAGTGAAATAAACATATACATACAGTATATGCAAATGAACGAAATGAAACAAACATACAAGTCGCAGCACGTTACTGTATCGTGTACAATATCTCCCTTGAATAAAAATTGAAAGGGAAGGTAAAGTGACTAGCTTATAATTCCAATTACAATACCACATTAAGAATCAAAATAAAAGTAATAATAATGTTTACTATTCTCTGCATGAAATGCAGACTCGAACTGCATGAAGGGTGCCTAATACCTTGTCATACTTTGATGTCGGTTTGAACTGCTTAGTTAACTGATTGGAAGTACCTGCTGAGCAACACATTTTCCTCCACATCACTTTAAAATGAAACTTTTCTACTATCAATGATACTATAGTAACACATTACAAAATTCACAGTTATTTAATGTTTTCCATTTTTTATCAAGAAACAAATTTTTTCCAATTCTCCAAACAAAAATACTATGGTACAGGTTTTCTTTACGAGATCTATGATTCAATTATTATATCACAGAGAAACTTTCTACCTTACCTGGTGGTCCTCCAGGTGGTCTTGAACTGGGAGGCATTAGTGGCTGTGACGGATGCATAGCTCCGCTCCCACTTCCCTTAACACCTGAGGACAAAAATATGACAGTATAAATGTTTAAGTCTTAAATAACCTATCTGTTAAAACTAATCCCAAACCTAAATTCATAAATTCAATTTGCATTTTTTCTAGCTACACAAACTGCAGTCTTTTTAATGGATATACCTTCAATGAAACCTGGTTTCATAGTTAAAGCATGGTCACAAGGTATTCTGCTAGCAGCATGCAGGGAATCTTAAGACCCACCCACTTGATTTATCTCGGTCACTTTTCATATGGTGACAGGGACTATTAAGAATTTGGTTAAGAGATGTGATTATGTGAAGGACTTTAGGTTTGCATGAGGAAAAATGCTACTTATCCTGAATTCGTGATTTGTTCCTACAAGGACAAACCTTCAACTTTTACCAGGACAACCTAATCCTTAAGTAGGAGGTACTGCCTGAAGAACAAGACAGGTTGGGTTTTTTCCTCCCAAAGATGCCAGATTCCTGGTAATATACATGGGCAGTCGAAAAATTATTCCAGTAGCCAGCTTTACAGCCTCTCTTATGGATACTGAAGGTGACAGGGCCCTATGCCAAAGGAAAATTAAGAATTCAGTTTTCCATTAGTGATGGAAATCACTGCTCAAAATGTAGCAATATTATTGCCAGGCCTAAAAAAAATAATGCTCTACTGCCTGCCTGACCCCTTGTTAACAGGGAGACAGTGGGTGTAACAAGCACGACAACTGGTGCAGTCAAGAAAGATGTTCTACTCTCTAATTCACTGTTTTGGCCAACCATAAGAAAGTAGTGTGTTTTCACCTAGTGGTGTCATTAAACTGAGTAATAATAAAAAATGTACATTGGCCAGACTGGTGTGCAAGCAGCATGGACTGCTGGGTGATGAGAAAGAAAGGGAAAGAGGAAAACCCGTCGCCCTAAATTCACCAAAGCTCGTGCCAACCATTAACCTTAAGCAAGATGGAGCTAGGTTTGCTGTACATATACAGTATATCCTAAGAGGAAGAAAGAGGCAGAGATTGTGTGGTGGAACCAAACACCTACCCTCAGTATCTGTACCACAGTAATATTCTTCATGAACACAATCACCTACTTTCAGTACTTGCACCATTCATAATATACTTCCTTAACTCCAAAGATGGAACAATACCGGACTTAATAAACCCTCACCTGGGATGGGGAGCTAGCACCCTAACTTGATGACTTTTATGCCTGCTCAAGTCCTGAGCAGGTATTATAGTACTGCAAAACAAGGCACAATAGGATCTCTTCTTGATCCTTACCTGCAAAGTCCTTGAAGGAGAGGATAAAGACCTCTTTAATCTTTCATCAGGGGCTGATAGGATCTGAATCTTTGCCACAAACTCAAGCATTAATGAGAACAAAAGAGATATCCATCCCTTTATGTGTTGCACCTGGAAAGAGAGGCTGAGAAATTCACCTATGCTATGGTTTCTAAGGGGACAGTCCTAACACTGAAGCCTCCCTCAAGGGCTCATAAGGAACTTTGGTAAGACTACAGAACAATGTGGGCAAGACTGCTGTAAACTCCTCAAGCAAATGCTTACAGACCAAACCAGGGCACAAAATGTCCATGCCCGGCTGCAGGAATACTTGGAGTAAGCTGAGCAATAGCCCTAATATCACAGAAACAGAGGAGTTTGTCTTGGCAGAGATAACTAAGAAGTCCATGATCAGCTGAAAAAGAGGCTATGACTGGAGAGATATCCACTCTTGAAACCAACAGCAGATGATGATGATGTTACAACGTTATAGGGAATCATTAATAGAAGCATAACACCTAAGGTGCCCCTTACAAGAAAATTAACCTCAGGCTATACAGTAAACCTAACTTAGTAGCAGCCCTAATAATGAAAAACAGCACCACTCCCATGGGACCAAGGGAGATGTGTACGAACATGGTGTATAAATTCATATGCCCAAAAATGTGTAAATCTTACAGCACTACATACATCGGACACACTACATTCCAGCCCTGGGATTTGCGGGGGATAGGGACCACAACCGCCCCCGCAAATAGCTAAAATCTGCGAATACTTGACACCCTTTCAAAAATGCTTATAAATGCCTATTTTGATAGTTCAAACACCATAAACACCTCTAAAAATGCTTATGCCTGCCTATTTCAAAAGGTTTACCATGAAAAATGTATTTAGTCACAAAAAGATGAAAATACAGTAATTAGTGAATATTTATCTGTGAAAAATTCTGCAAGTAGGCTAATTTTCTGTGAACAATGTGGATATATGTTCCACAGAAAATACTGCGAATAGGTGAAGCTGTGAATCCAGAACCACAAGTCAGCATTTTATTGTTTCAAATGACAGGAAGTCATCCCTACAAGAACCAATCGAGGGTGTTCAGGTTGTCCATACAGAAAGCAACTATGGCTGTCTTTTAACAGCGGAAGCGATAAGCACTGCCATCCAAAAACTGCCTCTTAACACCCATCAAGAGTCAGATCACACTCTCCCTATCAGCAGTGAGGAATGTGAGAGCAAACACATACCAGACAGTTCACCCCGAATGCTAGAAACAGTGTACCCATCAGGAAATACAAGAGCACCTAGGGAAGCCCAAGTAATACTTGGCATGCCCTTGAGGCCTTGCCGGGCATGAACCACGAACAGTATCTAGTGGCTGGTATACGAGTAGATTCTAAAAATATTTTCTTAGTGAGTCCTCGACTTATGGTGATTTGATCTTCAGACGCTTTTCCAGTGTTGTTAACGCAGTTTTACAGTACCGTTAACAGTGCTCACAGCAAGAATAGTTATCAAGTTCTTGGTGCTTACAGCGCTGTAACTTGATGCAACATCAAGTTACAGCGCCATAACTCAAGTTACTGCACCATTAAAGCACAGAAAACGGAGAAAAATCGACTTACGGCGGAAATCAACTTATGGCGCGGCGCTGGATCGGATCCCCCACCATAAGTCAAGACGCACTGCACTTGAAGCTTTCAACCACAAAAAGTGGTTCATCCTTTTAATCCCTGGTCCAAACACTGCTTAGGTCTATTTTTCCATCCACATGGAGAGACAAAATGATGGCAAATCCAAATTGTGAAACCGAAGTCCCTTGATAATGCCACAGAGTGGAGAAACAGCTGTCGTCACAGAAAACAATAAATGGAAGAAAGAAGTTTGTGTGGTCTGCACCAAAGAATGACACATGAAAATTGGAAAATACCCTTACAACACGAAGTTTTCTGCAAAAAACTTATTGATGTCACTGATCAAAAAACACACACATAATTCTCCACTATATTCAGTGTATATATTTTCAGAATATACTGTGAGTAATTTACTTAGCATTTCCCTTTCATGTTTCATATTCACATTTGTAATCAAAGTATAAATTTTTAGATAATACTGTACAGTGTATAATTTGCTTTTCTAAATGGCACTGTATATATATTACACATTTTTCTGATGAATTGCATGATATTTGTTAATGACTATTGTCAGTTGTATATATTCGTAAATTTAGCTTATTTTCTACCGTACACTTTTATGTACATATTTGTAAACTGTGATGCCCTTTTGGAAAACTATAATTACAGCATGTTTATCTACTCTCAAAAGGGGGTTGTTACCCCTATTTTAAGGAGTTACCAAGATGCAACACTTCATTAATGCCATTTTGTGGCTTAAGGAAACATATAAAAAAAAAAAAAATGCCTTATATTTGCATATACTTTAGTGTGCTAAGAGGGCTTTTTTTTTTTTTTATATTCCCATTATTTCTGGTAGTGCCCACAAAGTGGAGTATATAATAATTTAAAGTAAAATAATGGCAAAATGTGTCACTACTGTAAAGATAAGCTGCTATATAGTACAGAGTATAGCCTAGGTCACATTGTAATGAATGCCATACATGTTTTTCATTTAAAGGCCTAGCCTATAGGGTACACCAAAAATTTCCAATAAAACTTTACTTTAAACCATTACACCATTTAACATATTTTCCAATATTTTAATGTATGATTCATACATTTCTGACATTAGTTTTATTAGCAAATGATCTAAACCTTGGTTACTTCACAATACTGCGCTTGGTTACGCCATCTGTGAATGAAAGTACGTCAGAAACATTCAAAGCACACGTGAAAGCACAAGGAAACGATAACTTAAAAGCCCAACATATAATAATGGTTCAAAGTAAAATTTTACCCAATTACCTCACATTTATGAAAATTATTAGGCTGCTGTCATGATTTAAGGGTCTAAACTGAGGCTTACATGTCTAATCTGCTCTTAACTGTACCTTAGCCTATGTCTGAAAGAGGTTTTTTCAAGTTTGTGTAGGATAATTATTACTATTAATTGTGGGTTATCTGGCGTCACAACTACCAGGGTCACTGATTAGGATAACAACCTGGTCTAGGCTAGTAGGTGAACAGACTGCAGACAATACTTTCCAAACTAGTGTATTTTCATCGAATGCAAGTCTAAGGTAGGCATAAATAGGCTAAATATTGGCTACCATACACAGGCCTACTAGATCGAGCTTTGGGTAGCCCTACCGGCAACATTTAAGTCATTCCCTAGACATGACTGGCATTCAGTGTTAGCCCTTTTTTTTACCTATCTTTTACCTATTCTCGTTATTGGAAGATTTCATGACCTGGTTTTAAAGAGTAAGAGTAACTAGGCCTACCCTGTGACCTCGAACGTACCCACTCCCTTCCAGTAACTTTCGGATCTGTCAAATTGACCCCCAGCGTAATCTGGACCTGTTAGGTTTCCCAATTAAGAGAAATTGACCCGTTATCATCACGGATTGAATTATTTATCATTCACCCGTCCGATCTATCGCCGGGCGACGAAATCTAGTCCATCAATTCACTAATATCTAAACAGCTTTAGGCCTAAGACGGCATGATTACCAGCCTGAGCTTAAAGTTTTGCAGACCTGACAAATCCGTGTATATTATGTATCTTCTTTTCGCCCTTACGGAAAGAGGTCCTCTCGCCACCACACAATCCAAGAACTGCTACTTACCACTACTTCGGCAGTTGCACACCGGGGGGAAATATCAACAGAAGACGTCAACAATATTAATTAATCAGAAGTCACAGTAAAATCAACGTCTGCTGCTGCAGTTTGCGCAGGCGCTGTCAGAGCCACGTCACGATCGCCACCTCTCTCCTTTCTACATTGAAGGAACTTGAACCTGTCAAGTTGCGTTCCGTGCCGTCGTTTTAACTCGGTTTCCGAAATTATGCCGAAATTTGCTTTATTTAAGCGGCTAAGGATTTTTTATGTGTCGGTTGTACTGGTAAAAATTGTTCGCAGAGTTTCACTGATTGGTCTGTCAGCTTGTTTTAGTGACGTGTATCACCGTAACAACTCGTCACGCGACGAAACCCGACGTCTTGGTTGGGCCCTACGTTGACATAAACAATCCTCATATGCTACCATAACATAGATAAATTCGCTTGCATTTCACCTTCTTTCGTGTGAAAAGGGTAAATAAATTTATTGTTAGGATGATTGTTTTAATGGAATTAGAAAAGAATGCAACAATCCATCTAACGATATAAAAACACGGGAGTTGGTTTGACGTCAGTAAGTTGGGTTTTCCTACCGCCATCTTGCAAGGAGACATAAGGAGAAGATAAAATTTTTGTGAATGATTAAAACTTCCATTCTGTTAAACTTAAGGTAAGTTTGAGATCTCACGCAAGATTTTATTGGTATTCTGAAAAGTGAAGCTGTAAATATCTACCTCAGTTTCTTATAAATAAAGACACTACAAGCGCTTGGGTATTTAAAATGACGGCATTCGTAGAATTATCGCATACCAAAAAGGAAGAGTAAAATATGTGATGTGATGGATACTCTATGTTATATTCTTTCAGAGATGGGTGTGTTTGTGTGAGTGTTGGAAAAAAGATTATAACTTTACAAAGCATTAAATTCAGTGGCAAAGCAGAAAAGCAATTTAGGATGTAAATAGAATGATATTTATAAGCCGGTGTGACAGAAAGTAATATAAAATTATTGCGTTTGCTAATCGTTGACAATTAAAAGAATTTGTAGATGTGAGGAAGCAAATCATATTTGTATAAACAAGCATAAAGTAAGTATTAGTGCGTTCAGAATGATTGCGAAAGCTTGGAAGTCTCCTATTGGAAATTCCTCAGTTCTCAGCAGATTTTCCTCCCCTTACATTATTCTGTCTGAGGCTTCACTGACTGTACACCAAAGCCTCTACCTTAACAGTTATCAGGCCTCTCTTTACATGGCAAAAGCCCATGAAACCTTCAACATGGAGTCTTTAGCTAGCCCGTTTCTGAAGGAAGGGAGAGGGAAGGATAGAATGTTGATTAGCCTAAGTATGTATAAGATTGTCTCTTGAAATCTTGGTTTATACAGTAGAAGCCTGGAGAAATTATATTAATGAAAGGGGTAACAGTCAGTATTTTGTCTCTTGTTCTGGACTCTGATTGGTTGTCTGATCCTACTACTGAATTTTGCTCTCTCTCTCTCTCTCTCTCTCTCTCTCTCTCTCTCTCTCTCTCTCTCTCTCTCTCTCTCTCTCTCTCTCTCTCCTTTTGGATTCAGATCAGAGACAGAGGGAGAGTACACAACCAGTCAGATACCAGCAGTAAAAACACGTTAAGTGTAAACTGTTTTTTTTTTTATATGCAAACATTTACGTTGACTTAGGCCAAAATGGCCATCGATTTCCAAAGCAAGCTTTTATGTGCTTTCAAAGAGTATTAGTCTTGGCCGTCTTCTTTTTTAAACTTAGAACCTTCTACATAAGTCATCTTGCCAGGAGCACCGGATGGAATGTAAAGGTTGATGGAAAATAAAAGGATACAGTCCCCCCTATGCAAGAAATCTAGGGATTATATTGACCGTCTTCCACGACACATCTAAACTATGCCGTTTTCCCTGTCTCCGCGGTCATTGTGTCTGTGAGGCTATCTCAACTTTAAAGGCACAGCCTGATGGGAATTTCGCTTATCTGATTATTTATTTATTTGTACTTCGTTTTGCTATCAGCTGTTTTCCTTCTTATCTCACTTATTAGCACTCCAGTCTGCGGAAGTTAACTCTTTAACAAGATGGACTGTTTCCCGTGTTCGCCAAGAATTGATGCCCATTATGAATATTATATTATTAGTCCACTTTGCATGATAATACTCTTGTGGAGACTTGTTGACACTTTCCCCAAGTGCTGTTTAAGAAGCATTTTCTTGTTTAAAGCGTGGTGATGGGTTGCATATTGGCGTGGTTTGGTTTATTCTTACTTTCTCTGTTGATTTTATCGTGATTAGTTGTATTTCATTTATCTTTTATGTTTTAAATTCTCCCAGGAGACACAAACTGAACTATCCATCAGTTAACTAGGTACTGTGTCAAATATTCGAGGTCTTAGGACAAGTTTAATGGGCTTGGAGTATATGACTAGATTTTCCTAATCAGAATTCTCGTTTTTTTTTTTTTGGAAACAGGCCTAAGCCAACGTTCATGCGCTTGCCTTTATTCACCGCTGCAGCATTGCACATGCACCTGCTGTTGTTCAGAGACAGGGCTGCATAAATATCACCAGAGAGATTGTGAGTCTGGCTGCCAAGAAATTTCATGTTACAAAGTTTTTCTTAATATTTGGAGAATACCGCAACTTCAATAGCAGTGACGCCATATTTGGTATTTATTACAAACAATTATAACAGTAAGTTGATATTTTCATGGAATCTCTAGTGAGTCTAGACTTTGAATCTCGCCTTATCTTATCTGGTATCACAGGTTAGCTTTCTGTGACTCTTGGTGCCTTTAATCTACCTGGGACGTGACTGTTGGCCTAGAAATTAAGACTGCACGGCGTAGACGATGCTACGTTTATTTTAGTTTTGGGTAAGGACAGAGCTTTAGCACAATAGAAAAAGGTAAACTGTATCAACATTATCATTATCTATGGGCTAAGGACAAGGGGCTAGTACTAAGTACACTTAGTACCAATGTAAGGAACGGATGGCAGCTCCTGGAGTCATTCGCTATCATGTCGGTCCTAGGATAGGACACAAGAGCGAGATGAGTGTAGGATCAACGTCCATGCCTTGCAGGAAAAAACAAATTTACTCAAGCTTGCAACTCATGGTGCAGGGGTCTGATGTGAGCATCAGAGGGTCACAATGAGACTTGACAAGACAACTTCTAGAGTATCAGAACTATAGAGAAGATATTGTTGTGATCATTGCAAGCTCTTTTTCAACGTTTACGACTCTGTGTAACTTTAGATTTTTTCTAAGACCAGCCAAGATTCAGTCATGATTTACCACTTTTTTTTTTATTTTTAAAAAATTCCGTCGGGACAGGCGACTTAATGGCCAGGCCTGGAAGAAAACTAATGAGTAAGAGTAAAAAGAAAAAGAAAATATAGTATGATCACGAAGAAAGTGATTCACTAATCTAAATAAGCAGAGCTGCTGTTTCAGTCATTTTTGACAATTGTGGCCCTGGAACAATTTGATGTGCCGTAAGCTTTTGGATTGCAAATTTATTTCAAACATCAAAGCTTAAAAAACTTACATCAGACATTATGGGTCTGGTGTTAAGGGCAGTAGGGCACAAGGAGGCCTGAAACGCAAATAAAAAAACGATAACAATAAATTCAGTTATCATAACACACACACTTCGCAAGAAGAGTCAGGTCAAATGGTATAGGAAGACAAAAGAAGGCTAAGAAAAAATATGAATATCAGAGCAAAACACTTGACTCTCGTGTTGGTGACTTCCAAAGGAGTTAAAAAGAAAAAAAATGGGAAAATAAAAATTTCGCAAAATAATCAACAGTTTGTTAATCACTGTTTGGGGTAGGTGAAGGTGTAGAGCTAGCGAAGGGCAAAGCCTGTGGTGTCAGGAGGACTCTATAGGGACAGATGAAACAGTATAATTATGTTACTTTGAGGACTGTATGATTAAGAGTGATTATGTGCGAGTAAAAGCAACGTTTGGTGCATATGGTCCAGGAATGGCAAAGAAGAAGAGTGAAGAAAATCTCTGAATCTGTATCACTGGGTTTAGAGAAGGTAAAGGGTGCTAGGTGATTTAAATGCAAAGGTAGATGACAAGGAAAGAGATGAATCTGTTGGTAAGTATTCAGTTCCTGGAGTAAATGAGAATGGAGAGAATTGTGGCTTTGATTGTTAGAAATGCAAGGTTCCCAAAGTAGAATACCCTTAAGTACACTTGAGAAAGAGAACATGATGAGGGAAAGAGTTTGAAAGAATAAGTGTTAGTAAAGTGTAGAGTGAAGAACAAGTAGGTGGCTGTAATGGTGAGAGGAGGGGTGGTTGGGAGCAACGAATATCTGGCCCTTATTTTGTTGAAGAAAAATTTGCATATGAATTTAAGTTAGAGAGGAATGGGTAAAACGCTGATTGTAATTATAATTAAGACGAATAAGATTAATGAGAATGAAGTAAGCAGAGTATACAAGTAGAAAGTGGACGAATTGTGGGCTAAAGCTGAAGAGTTGGAAGAGTTTGCGGTATTCCATGACGGGGTTATAATGAGTGTTTAATGAATATAGGAAGTGGTGTGATAAAGAAGTGAAAAGTTTAGTGAAAAAAAAACGAGATAATTGAAGATGCAACTGCACTGCAGAAGAGTCGATCACATGCTTTTATCAAGGGTAAATAAACTAGTCAAGAAAGTGAGAGAGGAAAAAAAAGTTCAAGTGATATGATAAAGGGAGAAGGTGGGAAAAATGCAGAGAGAGAGAGAGAGAGAGAGAGAGAGAGAGAGAGAGAGAGAGATGCAATCAAGAAGTGTCTAGGAAGTGGTAGTGTGTAGGGGATTCGACGCACTGCTGATGAGCCTGTTGTATAGAAGTCTTTAGTGGGTAATATTGTGAAAGTGTACTCTACCTGGGGTGCATCCACCATTTAGCTGTTAGGGCCACAGTTTGTTATGATAAACTTTTTGTTGAGGAGAAATAAGATGTATTTGTTTGTATGTATGTGTCATATTTCATCATCATAAGAAGAGCAGGCTTAGCAAAGATAACAGAGGTGATAAGAGAGTCACGATTGAGATGGTGTGGGCATGTGTTAATGATGGATGACGAGGAAGGAGTGAAGAACCTGTTAGAGGAAGAAGATCGAGAGGGAGAAAGAGAATTAGATACCGAGATAAAGTGAAGGAAGATATGGAGAGAAGAGGTTTGGTGGACGATGACGCCTTTGATAGAAGGCAGTGGAGAAGGCGCATCAGGCAACAGACCCCTTAACGTAGGGATAACGGTGGGAAAGAAGAATCATATTTCACCATGAAGCCTTTTCCCTAAAAGCAGGGGGTGGCTCCAGAGGTAAAAACAGCTGAATCATGAGTGAATCCCATGTGCAGAAAACTTCCAGAACATGAGAAACTTCATATTCTTAAATAGAAAGCCCATCAGCAGCATATCGAACCCGTCTACACGCACTGACATTCACAACTAACACGTCCGTGTGCAGTAAATGTAGTACAAGAACATGCTGTCTCCTAAAGGTGCAATATGTCAGAAGTGGGTTCGCCTAGACCATCTCGGGCAGTATTAATTTTCACACTACTTGTTTATGGAGGCTGTTACGCTCTCTTAGGACCCTTTTTTCTTTTTTTTTTCTCTCTCTCTCTCTCTTCCCCATCCCTGTCGCAACGCATGGTGCAGCAACCATCGGCCACATGGGTCTACTATTAATTATAGTCAGCTGTTTGTCAATCTCCCACGCCGTTATGTCTAGGGTAGTATCGGTCTAGGCTACTGCAAGATATTCGTTAGATAAATAAAAGTAACTAGTCATCAACAGTATCTAGAGTCTTGTGAACACGTTAAGTGCAGTTGTATGGAACCAGACTCACTGAGAGAGAGAGAGAGAGAGAGAGAGAGAGAGAGAGAGAGAGAGAGAGAGAGTCTCGCCGAGTCTCAACCGCCAGCAACGAGAACACAACGTTAGCAGACGTGGTTGGTCAGACTCGGACTGAGCGCGAGGCTTTAGTATGTAAAGAGAAGAGGAACGGTTGAGACGTTATTCTTCTCGGTTCTCGTAGTGTTATGGCGGCTTGCCTAGCTGTACGTTGATATATATTAGTGTTTGAGAAGGAGGGCACCATTTCTATACTGATAAAGTGTTAAACCAGTAAAATAATCGACGATAAAGTTACGGTAGCCGTTGTTGTGGGGGAAAGGGAAACCATACCAAGTACTCAATGTCATTTAGTGGTCTGTGCGCATGTGTATTTCCTAATGGAACTCTTGTGCTATGTACTGCACTTGACGATGGAGGAGAGCTGGATGTTATTCGAGTGACGTGTCAGCTCAGTAACGTTACGACTCGTAAAGGGAAATCGCTCGTAAGGCTTTGCAAGTGTCACGGGTCCGCGATATTTCGTGAGAGGAAAGAGCCCCTTGGAAAGGGAGAATGAAATCAATACAGGAACTGTCTGCCTCCTGTGACTCTGCTATGCACGTGGAACTGGGGACTTTCAAGTGGGTGGTATTTGAGGAATTTTTGGGTTGATCAGGACAAAGAATTGTGGTGATACAATTCCTTGCAACCCGAGCAATTATGTATTTGAGGCCCGGACAATTAGCTTGTGTCTGAGTGCCGTAATTGTTAGGCTCTTTGTTTCGTTGACTTTTTTTAACATCACAATTTTTTTGTTAATGTGGCTTTCTTTTTCAGCTGTGAAAATAATTCCCTTGTTAATGTTCTTATGATATTGACATAAGAACAGACAACGATTTGGATCAATACGCAGTCACATCCGTCTGTGTTTTTGCTTGAGTGCACAGACTATAAATTCTTTAGATACCCACTAAATAAGCGTTGGCAGGTTTAATGGTATCTTGTTTTTATTTTATGGCAGTGCCAACTTGCGTAAATGTTCTGTAGTAACAAGTATCCTTAAAAGGAGATGGCATTATCCCATTCAGTTCCTGTGAGTCCAATGTCTAACTTTGCATAATAGAAACCAGGATGTTTAATCATTTTGCATTGTGGGAGGTTTTCCATAGATAGTACACAAAATCTCAGTCTATCTCTTTCGCAAACTATACATAGCTTAATGTCAAAAGACCACGTAGTGCTCCCCGCTTCAGTATAAAAAAAAAAAAATTCTCTCTCTCTCTCTCTCTCTCTCTCTCTCTCTCTCTCTCTCTCTCTCTCTCTCTCTCTCTCTCTCTCAGACGCGTGGTTTTCTCCCGATTCTCACTCGTATTACGAAAACCGTTGGAAATTGATTGCGAATTCATTGTCTGGCGTGGTTGAGTGCTCCAGTTGTGGGTTTTGCCGTTGCTATGGTCCAGATCAATTGGGAGGGGTAACTCTGAGGTTTACCAGAGGACTCACGGGACGAAAATCGAAAAGAAAGATAACGTAATTACACCGGTTTCTTAAAAAAATAATTATTGTTTGTTTGATCGTATGTCATTATTGTTACCCATTTATTTTCACCATTAATAAGTTCGTTAATTGAGTTTATTGATTTTTTGTTGATTATACTTTTTTGTTTTAATTTGCGTTTCCTATTTTAGTATAGTAATGACTTTACATAGGCCTAATTATATTTTTACGATGTATTTGTTCTTAATTGGACCGACTGATCTTTGCATGTCGCAAGAAAATTTAACACTGTTTACGCTAGTGATAATTGTTATATATATATATATATAGAAAATGTTTAATATATATATTTATTGTATGGTCCATGGCAAGGTCCATGGTTCAATTGCCGGCCTCCTTCCCACCAACCGGCCACTCTGTGAATGGCTGCCAGTGTCAGCTAGTATTAAGAAGGGATATTGGTCTAGCAACTTCATCCCTAGCCTTCTAAGAATCAAAAGGGTTAACTTTCCAGGTGCTAACCCTCTCAAAGGGAAGAGGTATATATATATATATATATATATATATATATATATATATATATATATATATATATATATTGTGTGTGTGGGCGTGTATGTATGTATGTATTATGATTATATATATATATATATATATATATATATATATATATATATATATATGAGGCGTTTCTTTCAGCAATGCAATGGTCACTGCTATAATCATGATTACTGACTGCACCCTTCAGCCCCATTTTGCATATACTGTACTCTTGTCTTTACATTATTATTATATTAAGGCTCTTCCTTTCCAATTCCTCTTTCATCCAGCCATCCTCCCACCGATTTATCTGTATCCATTATATCCACATGACCAAACCATCTCAAAACATTCTGATCCATGCTTTCACTTAATCAAAACTTTTCACTACACATTGTACATATTGTACATATGTCCACATTTCTCACCCTTCGAATTCTTCTGATGCCACATATATTCACACAAACATCTGAACAGTCTCACCTATTGTAACCGTTTTCTTTCAATCGCAACAATCACCTTCGTTCCTTTAATAAAGGAATTAGATAACTGAAAGGAAATGCCATTGAAAAATCATCTGGAAAGAACTTGAATAAACTGGAAAATAGTAATGACAGTGGCCACCATCCAGAAAGAACGACGATAATCTCAAGCATTTTTTCCCGTGCGCCTTCCCTCTTCACGTGATCAAGGACTCACTTCAAGGTCTTGGTAAATGCCTTTCAAAATTAGGTATAAACTGAACGTCGACTTTGTAAGGGTTAAAGTTAGGTGTGCGCCTGTTTTATCCTTTGGAAAGTTGACTGCTGCTTGACAATGGTTATTTAAATAACTGTCATTGAGGGTGGTTATGACTTTGTTATACTCCAGCAGTATTTAAGTTCATTCCTCTTCTATGAAGCTGTTAAGTTATTCTAGAATAATAACCGAGCAAGAAAAAAAAACCTACAATATTGTTGCAACTAGGAAATGATGTTTGTCTTCCATTGCGTGACTTTTCTTGAAGTCACTCACTTCGAAACCACTCCCATTGCAGTCTTGTATAGCCTAGCCATTTTGAAGTCATACAGAGATACAGCCATGCTGTACTACGACTATTTCTTCGTCTGATTGAAGGTTTTGGCTGGTTTTCAGACACCTTTGTCAAGAGATGAAATATGTGCATAACTTGAATAGAGCTGTAGGTGCTCCAAATAGAATTAAACTGCCCTTTTCTGATTATGCATTATAGATATATGTTCTCAAATTAATCTTAGCGTTTGTAAAATCGTAAGTACAAAGCGACTGGAATAATTGGCGAGTCGAATATGGAGGCGGTTATGTTCGTCATCATAACACGAGCACATGGTTTTCGCGGAAGGGAAAGTAGTGCAAGTTAATTCACCACAGTAGTGAAAGTGTTGACAAGCTGTGCTGCTCAAGCTGTGTTGTTATGAATAACACGTTAAATTAACGGCGTTTTCCTCCTTATTTTGTAAGGTATCGGGTGGTGACAGTTTTAGCCTAGTATCGGGTTAAACCTACAATGCGCGTTGGTTTTCGTAACATATTTGGGGAAATTGACCGTTAGGTCTAATCTTTCGTAAAATTCTGGTTTGTCATATTTAGAAAAGCACGAGTGTGTTGCTTCAGTGTGTACAAATTATGGTCCCCCTTTGAAGGAGCACATACCCATTTACACCAGTAAGCGGTTGGTCTTGAAAGTCATAATGGTTTAAAGGTTTTGACGATTAGGCCTAAGTGAACTCATCACTTGAGCTTGATCTGTTACTGATTTGCCATGAGAGGCAATTAGTAAATACTTGTGTAATGAGTTAAGAAGTTTTGTGTGATAAGTGAATTGAAATATGCATTTGACATTTCTGTTGAAATCAAAGTTCGACTTTATATGCACTGGTATAGCAAATGATATGTAGGGACAGGAGTCCCGTATTTTATGCTTCCTTTAACACAAGGGGCCACCACTTCGCACAACATTCACCATGGCCAAACTATGAGATTGCATTCTAGCTCCTGTTTTCCTTGAGTCTTAGAAACTTGTTCAGCAAGCAGGATGAGGCCAAGCCTAGACTAACCCGTGGTTATTTAGCGGATACCGTACTTATCTTGTGTAAAATTAGGCTAGACAATGTATGAGAGAAAGCTTTAGCTATGATACCATTAACAAACGTGTTTTCACACTAGTTGAGTTTTTAAGGTAATGTGTGAGATTAAGAGATATGTACAGTACTATGACCACTAATGGGAAAATACTCCTGAATCATAAGTAGGTAAACCACATTTAGCCTTCTGTCAATTTTTAGAATAATTTTACGCGGAAGTATATACCAGTTTTACTGCTAGATATTGAGGAAGGTGATATGTTTACGGTGTCACAACACTATATATATGTTTTACTTCTTATGCGTGTTTATCTTTTATTTTTATGACTAAATCTTTTCCTCGCTCTGTTGTCGACTTTTACTTATGGGCCGCCCCGCTTTTTGGGGAATGTTGCTTTGCTAGTTAATATTATTAAGACTTGTTCCATAAGAATTTTGCACATTTTAAGTAAAGATGATCATTGTGTACAAGTAAATGCGAGTTTTATTCCAGATTATTGCTGTTTCTTATCGGCTTTTAAAGATGATTAGGCAATGGGTGTAATTAAAAAAAATCGAGATAGGGTCTACGCAGATCTTTATAACATTTGGATACAAAAGCAAAACGAAACGTTATGGAGGAAGTATGTATTTCCAAGTGTTTGAACTTTGATGTCCAGAAAAAATAATGAAATGGGGAGAGAGAGAGAGAGAGAGAGAGAGATGGGGGTGGAGGATTCGACCTTTAATGTGGGCGCTGACTGTAGCAGAGATAAAACATTACGATCGAGCTGAAACCAAGTAATTACAGTAATTAGTATTTACCTTCTTTATACGTGTAAATAATTTCTGTTCACCGTAAAATTTATGCTTGTTTCATGATTGGAGATAAAGTTTACTTTGTTGCTGTGCTCAAGTGTTTCATATATTCCGTATTTTGATTATTTTATGAGACTTGGTAATCGCGGCAATATTTGCTTCGAAACCGGTTATCAATTTTTTCTTATTTCGTACGTTTGAAAGAAACTGCTTTTCACTGGCCAAATACGTCGTCGAGGTACACACGTAGTGTGTATACATACATACTCGTGTGCGTACATGAACTCACAGTTAAAGGTTTTGGGCTCTGTGAGTCAATATTTCGTGTACCCTTTTCCGTGTATCCACGATCGATTCCACCGCCTAGCGTGCGTTCCTGTCGATGAGTGTACCTACGTTTAGACTTACAAGCTAGTTTTATTCACACACACACACACACACACACACACACACACACACACACATATATATATATATATATATATATATATATATATATATATACATACATACTGCATTAGACTGTTTCTCCGAATATCATCAGTTTGTTGAACCCCGCCAAACACTACTCCATTCTCCTTTTTCTTGCTGCACGTTATCGCTTCGTAGATATTGAGGTCTTTTTTTCTGATAACCCATTCACGCATCCACTCCAGCGATTTTTAGGTTTTCCTCTCCTTCGTAACACGTCTGAAATGTGTGCGCGTGTGTCTATATATATATATATATATATATATATATATATATATATATATATATATATATATATATATATCATATCCACCAACTTGTCATCCTCCATTCTCTCCATGTGACCACACCATTTCAAAATACTGCCGTCCATTCTTTCAGCTATTCTAACCTTTTTACGACTTTATTTACTCATAGATTATATACTCACTCTTTCCATTCTCCCACTCTTCGTCCGCCACTTACACTATATATAGAGGCACTTCAGTTAAACAGCCTTCACCTTCTATCTATCATTGGAACTCAGCGTTGAGATTTCAGGGGCTAGTACTAAACACGGCGAAACAGTAGGTGAGTCACTGTCTCTCCGTGTTTAGTACTAGCCCCTGGACGATCAAATAGTTTTGTATATAGTTCGAGGAAGTAATTGCCATAGGCCTTAATTGGGTTGTTTGGTAGATAGCACCCTAATTTTTGGTAGCTCGCGAATAGCTCGGGAGATATCATACTATAGTAGCACCGATTTCGCTTCCCTAAAGATGGGTTGGCTCAACGATCCTCTCATATGTTCCCACCGTGGCATCGATAAATACGCAGTTTTTCCCAGTCCTTCGCGCACACCCTGTGACTTTTCCTGATTCACCTGTTTAGTGACTCACCCTTTTTTTTTGTGTCATCCAGTCATCATCCGTCATGCTTACTACTCCCAGTTACTTTGACAAATCTCCTGCTTTCATTCTTCCACCATTCATTGCTCCATCTTCCGTGTTCCTTTTTACCTTCCTTATTTTTGCTCGCATTTTTGCTTAACTAACTCCTCTTGCCAAAACAAACATTTTTACTAGTTTATGCAGTTTCTCTCCACTGTTACCGATCACTAGTATGTCATCTGCAGTACCACCCATTCCACACACCATTCTTTCTCTGAATTCTGTGTTCACTCTTTCCACAAAGATTTAAAACAGCCATAGAGACGAAGCACACCCATATCATCCACTTTTACACACAACTTCTCTGCCTATTTTAAGGCAAGCTTTGTTTCCTTCATAAAAAGATTTAATCACTCTCAGAAGCTTTTGTTCTCTACCATTTATCCTGAGCATCCTGCTACATACATCCTTTTCTCTTTACTTTGAAACTTCTCACATAAATGTTTCAGAACAGACACTTTAGCCTAATCAACTTACACACTTCCTTATCAACTTCTACACAGTTTTCATCATCTGTCAGCTCTCTCCTGTCATCTAACTTTCTAAGTTGGTTGAGTCGGTAGAGCTGTGGAGAACTCGCTATGGAGTTTCCCGGCCGGCTGATGAAGAATTAGAGGAATTTGTTTCTGATAGAAATTCATTTCTCTATAATGTGGTTACCAATAAACTGTAGGTCCCGTTGCTAAGTAAACAAGGAGAGCTGTTAATCAATTTTAAACTAAGGTATACTTTTTTTTTCCTTTGGGGAATTTGTCCTACTATGCATTCTACCTTGTATACACAGTACACGTAATTTTGTTTTTATATTTATCATACAACGAATCAGTTTTTCTTCTCACCCAGTCCTGTGGAATCTTTCCCTTCTCCAACCATACCTTTCTAGTCATCCGCTCAGTCACTGTTTTACTTAACTGTCAACAGTCACTTCCACAGGCATTCTGAAACGTATACTAACCATTTAGAATCTTGCATCAGTCAGCTCTGACCAACATCAGTTTTGCACATTCAAGAAATCTTGAAAATAAACATTTCATTGACCCAGACTACGTTCACTATAGGCATCATATCCTGTTTTGCATTTTTTGTTGTGAAATCCATGTGTTCTTTAGCTCTTTTCTCTGCCTTCCCCCTCCCTGTAGAACCAATATTTCTCCCTGAGTTCTTGCTTTCCATTTGATCTTTATTTTTTGAATGATTACATGTATTGTTATTATTATTATTATTAGTATTCAGAACATGAACCTTATTCGTATGGAACAAGCCCACAGGGCCATTGACATGAAATTCAAGCTTCTAAAGAGTATGGTCTTCATTTTGAAAGAAGTAACAGACGGTGATAGGAATTGCAGACAGAAGAGATCAGTTATTAGAACAGAGAAAATAAATTTAGAAATTAATCAGCAATAGGTAAAAATGTAAGAAAATTATTAAGATATAAAGAGAATTGTTTGGGTAGTAATTTCATATAGGCTTCAGCACTGAATAACCCATGAGGTCCCAGTGCTTTGGTTACTGTATGTCGATACATTTAGTAAATCTATGCGCCCCCTACTTTCCCACTTCCCCTGTGGCCCCCCCCTCATGAAATTTTACAAATCCATCGTCTACTCCTTTCACCTCAGCCTTCGCTCATATTTCATCCTCCATTTCATCCTTCCTCTTCCCACTTCGTTATCAGACTCACTCTTGACTCACTCTTAATTACAGTTACAGCTATATTTTCGCTTAGGCTATTCCTCTCCAGTTTAGGAAAATTTTAGTAGAAACCTATATATATATATATATATATATATATATATATATATATATATATATATATATATATATATATATATATATACATATATATGAACTAAATGTAGTTTAGTCATGATTTGAAATAACTATAGTCAAACAATGTTAGCTGATGAGCAGTTATATTTGATATATGATTTCGTAGGAAATTGCATCATGTGAACTAAATATATACTGTAGATTCAATTTCTTAAGATACTGAAGTAGCTAACATGTAGATATTAGTTTTTGATTTATGACCCAATTATGAATGATTACTGATAAGGTTTGTTGCATGTGTCATTACCTATTGCTTTAATAAAGCAAGGGCGTTACCTACTCTCCCCCTCCCCGTTCCAACTCTTCCATTGTATCTCGGCCGGGAATAGGTGGGTGCATGGCACTGTTAGAATAGGTTAAAATGACTAGACAGGCCTATAATGAACTGAATCTGCTCTATAGGCCTACCATTTAGAATAGTCAATTAGCAGAGAATAGAAAGGTTTACGTGAAACAAGCTAAACGCTCGAAGCCAAACATTGCCGAGAGAGAGAGAGAGAGAGAGAGAGAGAGAGAGAGAGAGAGAGAGAGAGAGAACGCCCTTCACTTTGTATAGCATTAATGAGTTTATTTACCTTAAAGCTGCGTTACCCAAGCACCCTTTGCACCTTGTGACACAAGGCAAGGCTACATGTCTGGTCGTGTTATGGCGTATATATGCCTCACGCTCTTTCGTTCCAACATTGCTTAGGTTAGGTATCGTGTCTTGCGTACTTTTGGACTGGTCAGGCCTCATTTTAACCCGTTACCTCTTGTTAGACACCTGATAGTTATTAAAAGTTTCCAGTTATTGATTTTGGGTCAGCTATCCATGTACCAAAGAGATCTAGTGAGTGATCAAGAGTTTACAGAATAAATATTGCTTTGCAAATTGCAGATGCTGTACGTGTTAACATTGTTAGATATTATAATGCCTGAAGTTAGAGCTTCATAAATACATGCCATGTCTTTCTTTTTAATGGGAATAAGATTTATTATTGGTTTCTTAATAGTAGAATCAAGAGGAGGTTCACTCAGTCATCTTATCTAAAGGAATCGGATATAAACAGGTTCAAGTATACTCTAACTTCGACAGAATGTCTGAAAGAGTGGAATACAGATGAGAATATATATAGACCTTATTTTTCATTATGACTTAAGAAATAAAGTAGGGAGTCATGGGATTAGGAAAAAGTCTCCCCTTAAACAAATTTTATTTGTTTATTTTCCACAAGGAATACATAACTTTGTGCACTTAGACCAGTGCCACTCTGCTGATCTCGAGTGGAGTTCCCAGTACTTTTTCCTCAGAGTTGTACCGGTACTTTCCACGAAGGTTGTTATTCAATATATACATTCACATTCATAGTGCAGTGGGGCGAATCTGTGCCTTTGTTGACTGCAACGAGCTTTTTCACACTTGGCAACGTAATTTTTGGAGCTTTAAATGGCGGTCTTTGTGCACGGTTGGGTGGGGAAAATGTGTAGAGCTTGTTCGGAGCTGGAATAAAGCTTCTGACTACTTTTACTACCTATTCTCATTGTCATAATGTAGTTGTTTCTATGTGCCAAGTTTGTGTGTGTGTGTGTGCGTGCGTGTGTGTGTGTTGGGGAAGGGGGGAGGGAAAGGGGGTCTAACGCCGGTGCATAGACTGAATGAATAATAAACCAGCGGAAATAACGCAACATGGATACAGTCTAGAATGTACCGTCTTCGACGAAACGATTAGAGTATCGGTAATCGAGTATTGAACTCAAAGGCCAGTTAGCCAGTTTCAATGTCGTATTTCCATTATGAAATTTGTAATATCACTACGTCGAGTCTTCGTTTTGATTTTTAAAGAATGTGAAACAAAACAACTTATCGGGTTTAGGCTATATCATGCTAGCACGGGCTCATGCTTCCGAAACAGTCCTTGAAAGTACCCTATGTTTATATTCTTCAGTTTATTTAAAAAATAATGTATCAAGAATTCAATTTCCCGTCAACATTGTGTGCTTCGGTTTTGAAAATATAGATCTTTTTAAGTAAAGCACCTCATAGCAAGTAAGTGGCTATTATTCAGCGCGTTCCAGTTTTATGCCAACGTCGAATACTAGCCATAAAATAGCAGCTGGCTCTTGCTAGCTTTAGGAATGGTGCAAGTGTTCTTTATGTCTGTTCTGGCAATGCAATACAGAGGAAATTTGCAATATGGTAGATTTAGAAGGTTGCAGAGTCCTTCAGCCATCGACCCCACCCCCTTCATGGAAATCAATAAGTGCTCGATATCGTGACGTCACATGTTAATCGTTGCTAGATACTGCCGCGTGGACAGTATTTGTGGAAAATTTGTTCAAAAGAGTATTTACGGGGAAAATAATCTTTATTATTCACTGGTAATAAAGAGGGATAGTTTTAAATAGGCCTAATTAAGTTATGAGCCTCACGCTACAAGATTCTCTTATGTCTAGACCGATATTTGATTTTCTTGTGCAAACTGGAGGGAAGGATTTTCGCCAGTCAGTGACCCTAGTTCGGAGAATTGGAGTAATCAGTCATTATTCCAATCACCGTCTGTGCTTTTGAATAGCCGTGCTTGTTATGAATGGAGAGGAGACGTTGCTTAACTCTTGGCTATATTCGTTTGACGAATTTCTCTTTTTTGCTCTGTTTTTGTGGAAGATTGGCTAGTAATTTAACAGATTTTTGGCTTCCTGTATTTGAGTGCTCATATTCAATGATCTTGATATGTTTTATGGATTACTGACCTCTCTCACTGCAACTGATCCTTGTGTAGCGGAATAAGAGATTTTCTTACACAGTATCCTTTCGATAAGTTGTTATTCTTAGATCTCATTTAAGATTTAACGTTGATATTTACCTCTTAAGACGTTAAAGCGTAATATTTTCTCTCAAGGTTATTAGAATCAGAGACACTCCTTTTTTAGTCAAATGTCCCCCGCCCCAAGATCGATCTGGGGGTCGGGTTGGCGCCTTAATCGCCACTCCTGGAAACTCCATGTACCTATTGGTCTATGGAAATGGGTCGCAATCATATTTGAGAAGGGCACGGGGCTAGCGACCTCTTCCTGAAAAGGACCTGCTGAGGACCGTTAGGTTGAACATCATAAAGGGGGAAAGGTGCTTTAGTAAAAAAAAAAAAAATCTGTATTAGCCTATATATTAATTTTGCCATACATAGGCCGATGAAATTGGTAAATCACTTGTTGAAACAATGAAGGATATTGGAACCAAGGAAAACCGAAGCATAAATGAAATTCCAGCATTGAACGGAAGAGAAATGGATAATTCACTGAATCAAGCAATTCGATTATTGCTGATCTCATTAGAATTTGATGTGAGAAGTAGAGTCCTGCGGGTGTTACGAAGCAACCTTAGACCAGGAGAGAAACTGTGTTAAGTTTATCTAGGAAGTGGACTTACGGAACAATGCAGAATTAATAATTTTTTAATATGGCTCGTATGAGACAATAATGTCAACTATGTCTCTTTGTAAATGGAAGCTTTTATATAATCAGATATTTTTTGGAAACAACCTGGTTAACCTGTTTCATAAATTTGTATTTCAGTAACAAGCCTATTATTAATAATAGCAATAGGGCTTCATCTTCGAGCCTGCTTCAAAGGTAAACGCTGCAGTAAACGTCTTGTTGGGATAAAATGATGAATAACGAATGACACGAACAAAATAACTATAGCATGCAATGAAATTCTCTTGGAAAACTTGTCGCAGTAAGCGCAGATTGAATCAATAATTTTGCAAACTGGCGCCGCTCTTGCTGTGGGCATTGATAACTGAAATGAATAATTTGGCTTCGAGAATCTTTGACGGAAATTGCTTGAAGAAATATTCAGTTAAATGCGCTCACTCTTCACATATCTGAAATTATATACGAGAACTGAAGCCATAGCCGTCAAATGTTAAGGCTTCATTAGCAAAATAAGCATGGTTGTCTAATGTTCAGCCTTCCTGTCAGCATTATTATTGATTGTTAAATAATAAGTGTCCCGATAATAGTTCAAATGATTTATTGAAAGAAATGCAAAGGAATTCGGTAAGATAGCTTTTGTAAAATTATTATCATTGTTCAGAAGATAAACCCGTATTCATATGGGACAAGTTTACAGGGTCTATTGACTTGAAATTCGCACTTCCAAAGAATATGGTGTTCTTTTGAAAGAAGTTACTCAAGATGATAAAGGGTGCAGAGAGGAGACCAGGTGTTAGAAAAGAAAAAGATGAATTAATACATCAGTAGATAAAAATATAAATAAATTATTAAAATAAAAGGTGAATTGTTTTAGGGTAGTAATGCATGGCATCTTCGGCTGAACTGTTGAGGTTCTAGTTACTAGTTTTTTGTTTGTGTATAATATATAAGCATTAAGCTACAAACGTCCTTTAATGCCCAATTCGCTCTATCTCGGAAATAATATATTTTCGTGTATGTTACCCGAAGGGGAATTTTTTTAGTTGGTAATAAGTTCGTCGTCTCGTGGGCTTAAACCACGGAAGACAAGAACTCAGGACCACAGTGACGCGTATTAAACCACACGGCCATCAAGGATGTTTGTAGCTTAATGCTTGTATGTGAATCACGATGATGTGATAAAATTCATTCATACAATATATATATATATAATATATATACATATATATATGTATATGTATATATTATATATAATATATATTTATACATACACATATACAGTATATATATATATATATATATATATATATATATATATATATATATATATATATATATACACGCATATGCGTATATCATTAAGCTTTGCAGATGGGGAAGCTAAAGTGCTATTGTGAAAGCTTCCATTAAAGTTAAGAGAATAAAAGGAAGAAGTTATGCAGATTTATGAAAGTAGAAGGAAAGCGACTGAGTGGTTTATACATAAACATTTCATTAACAAAATACGAGAGGCTCTCTGGTCATTTTGCTTTTAGGCTCGCTGTGGGCTAAATAGCCTACGGCTGTTTTCTCTCTCTCTTGTGGCCAAGACAGCTTACTGTGTCTGCTTTCTCTCTCTCTCTCTCTCTCTCTCTCTCTCTCTCTCTCTCTCTCTCTCTCTCTCTCTCTGTACTCACTTATATATGTGTATGTATATAGTTTATATAATTAGGTTTTTCCCAATTTAGATATGCTCTGTTTCTCGTTATATATATATATATATATATATATATATATATATATATATATATATATATATATATATATATATATATGCATATATAATTAGGCTTTTCCCATTTTAGATATGGGTAGCGTCAGAAGGCTAGGGCCATCCTGTTCTCTTTAGTCTCTAGGGATGAAGTTGCTAGACCTTGTGTTGAGTAACTACCAGGTGCATATATCACTGTGTAGGTAGCTAGGGGCTCACTGGGTATTTAATGAAAGAAGCTAGCTTTTTAAGATATATATATATATATATATATATATATATATATATATATATATATATATATATATATAATGCCAGTTTATACCCCAGTATACATCTTATTTTACCCCTGTCAGAGAGGATGGCGCTAGGTATATTCTCTGTTGCAAGTCTGTTGGGATGGGGTTGCTAACTCCACACCCATTTCATGTCGTCAGCTGGCGGAAGAGATGAATATTAGTAATGGTTTAGGAACAGAGTGAGTAGAAATAAAAGGCGCCAAATTGTAACAGGACAGGAGTAAGGGCAGAATAATTTGCGTTGATTGCTTAGTACATAAGTCGAGGAGACTTGGAAATTGCTTTTTATCAATGGTAACATTATTTGATTGCTTGGCAAGAAATTAATTCCCGTTCTTTTCCATTTGATCTTAATTTTTACGCGTTCTTGATTTTTACGCAGGATCTTTAAACTGGTTTCCCCCCTTAGATGTGCTGAAAGTTCAGTGGTCATTATTATTATTATTATTATTATTATTATTATTATTATTATTATTATTATTACTTAAAATGGGCCAGGATATATAGGGAAGTATACTGTGCAAGATTTCAGAGTCTACCAGTAAGATAGAACAAAATAATCTGAAGATAGCAGTTGTAAAATGCAGATGGAAATATTAAATAGGTAAAAAAAAAAACACTTAAAAATCATGAGCCATAACCTTTGAGCATTGCTGGAATTTTAACTGCACAGGAAGTGGAAAAACCACTGGAATCAGAGTGACATCATGGAACTTGAACAGAGTACGAATCAGGTGGCACTGATGTAGGCTGAGCTCGCCTTACCCCAGCACGAGCTTATGCCCCACACCAGCTCATAATGTGGAGAGACTAGCGCTCCTTCGGTGCACCATACCAGGCAAAAGGGTTCACTCAGTACAACCACACCATCTTGAAGTGGATAATAATGGTGAAATTGACATTGAGAAATTAGGAGAAATAAGAAAAGTAATTAGTAAAGAGGAGGTCTTATCAGTGATTATAAACCAACCAATGTTTGTCCTTTATTTAGTCCATCCAAGAAAAGTTGGTGGGGAAAGTGTGCCTTTAGCACTGGGATTCTGAAGGGGGTGGCACAGAGTCTGTGGCATAACGGAAGTTTTAAAAAAGATTATATGGTCAGTACCTGGCTCCATGCAACTGAACACAGCACATGAGACGACCCAGTTACCACAGATGACAGGCTAAATCACCTATGCCTATAATTTCATGGGTAGCGACGTCTACAGCCTTTTAAGTGCTCACAGTAACAGTTGTGGGTGATTTAGACATCCCCGTTATCTCGTGGGGGAGACGGTTAATATGAGTCACTTGAGGAGATATGTATTTTTACAAGGTCTAAGCCTTGTATTTTTATCTTACTCCTTATCTCTGCCGTCGACGACCCTTGTTGCTGTGTCGCCAGCTTCTGGTATAAAACAATCAGTACTTTTAATCACCGCAGTTATTATTGCCTTATATTCTTATCTTCCCTTATCCGGGTTTTTATTTGGTCTTTCCTTCACTGAAAAGCTACTTGCTTGCTGACACATTGAGCCTGTAAGAAGAATTGATCAGAATTTCATGCATTTCTTTAACGTGGAACTCTCAGACTACTGTTTTCCAGTTCTGCCTCTGTTCTGGAGTCAAGTGTAGTCATATTAGAAAAGTCCAGTGACTCTCTCTCTCTCTCTCTCTCTCTCTCTCTCTCTCTCTCTCTCTCTCTCTCTCTCTCTCTCTCTCTCTCTGTGCCGCATATTTGTTCAAAACATGCAAAATTTTACATCTCTGCCTTCATTGTGACTCATTGCCACGCTTTACTCTTACTAGGTCTATGTTTCTGTAAATGGCAGAAGCAAGAGTTCATCTCGAGTCTTCACATGAGTAATCTCAGTGAGATGAACTTTGTCATTTCATAGCGATAACAGGATTGTTTTGAAGTGTCTACCAATGCACGTTATGTAAGCAATTGAGTGGCAGGACAGGTCAGCATGCTTTTGTTTTTATGCAGGTTCTTATCAACCCCCTTTTATCAGTTTGTACTTTTGTGCGACATAATACTATATTTTGGAGCTAGTTTCTTTATATACTAATACCGGTAGGTATTTTGTATAACAGATGTTTGCTTTGCAAAGCTAATTTTATGTTGTTTTATAATAATAATTGGTGAAAAACTTAATCTGAAGACCCCAGCTAGTATTTTTTGGAATTTGCTTTCTTCAAATGACAATTGTATATGCACTTACCCAAGTAAGGCACTCGAAACCATTCATCTCGTAAATATGTTCATGTGGTTGAAGAATTTTATTTTAAACATGACAGCTAGTTTTTCATGTGTTTAAATATGATATTTTTACGTATCTTTGGCTTTAAAACACAAAAGATGCTATAGGTCTATCCTTATAGTTTCACCGATTATTAACATTGTGTTTCGTGTAGAATGAGAAAACCTCATATTAGTAAAACTGGAGGCAGTAAGGTTATTAACAAGATATAATGCATTTATATCCCGTTAAAAGCACATGAACAACAAGCCAAAGAAACAGAAGTTAACGAATCAATTAGCAAGGAAAGGAAAGTGGGTCGAGAGCACTCACGTAAGAAAAACTCTGTAGACCCAAGGTTGGGACGTTCATCAAACAAATGATTGAGGAAAACTCCGCTTCTGGGCCTGTCACATACATAGTATTTTACTAATATTAGACAGTCATACTTCATTCGTATTAGAGGTTGATTTACCCTCTAATACTGTCAGTGGGGGAAAAGTGGGGGAAAAGTAGCCTTAGATATCCCTACTGTTAAGGCTTTTGCCACCGATGTTGGCTACTTCATGTTGTGGGTGGTGGTTGACGAGCTTGTTCAAATAGACACTTATTTTATATAATTGGATAATCGAAGTCTTGTACTTTCCTTCTTGTACAGGCAACTTGATGAATATTCATGACTTCCGTTTTTCCACCAATGTTGGAAAGTGGTATTGGCAACTAGGTGCAAAATTTGGTGGCAGGATGCACAAACACCACCTTATTCAAAAATGTGCTCGCCTGCCATTTTAAATATTGAAGGCTGCGTAAATGATGTCTAAATAAGAAACATTGAGATAAGATAGTAAAGTAACAAATTTTTATTTATTTATTTTTGCGATTGTTGAGCTTTTACGCCCATAGTAACGTGGATTGTATTAGGGTCAATTTATCCAGTTTTATGTAGCAACTGTACTGTAGTCACACGTGAAAAGAAAATCACATTGCCGTAGAGAATTACCTTTTTTATTTGTAATACACGAAATAGATGAACGAGGATGCGTCAGTTTGTATTAAGCTGAAACTGCACTCGACGTAGGCCTATGATGAAGGTTTAGTATGCATTCAGTTGTAATCAAGATATAAAGTAGGCTAATGCATGTTTCCGTAGTCTGATATCAGTTTGAATATATTCGAATCTACAAGCTATGATGTGGGCATGCAAAAGTGAGCTTTGAAAGATTTATCAGTTTGTGTACCGGTCTGTATTGAAGGATTATTAAAAATGAGATAACTTCGCATAACACTGATCCATGAGGGCGGGCAGAAAAAAGTGCGGACGGACAGACAAAGCCGGTATAATAGTTTTCTTTTTAGAAAACTAAAAAAAGAAAACTTTAGGGCCACCAAAAACAATCGCAGCCTTCGATAGGGACGTCGTTCACATTTACTCCTCTTTTAATACTGAATAAACGACCTAAACAAATTGGTTCCAGTGCTTCAATACGCTTGAGGTTGTGATTTTATCCATTTCAAAATTAATTAATTGGATCATCAGTGTACTCTTCATGGGTGCACTTACTGTATATGGACTGCTAGATTGGTTAACTGATAGTGTACAGCTATCCTTGTGTCGCACACAGTGGGTGATTTCCTTTGACATGAAGTTTTTTCGTGTTACATTCCGCTGTGATAGTTTAACACGCAAGTAAATCGGTTACGTCCCAGAGTATTAACAAGAGTCACACAAATGCCCCGTGCAGGTGCGTTGCATGTTCGCTACGCAGTCTGTCAATTTGTGAGGCTCGTCGTTTGCTTTGCTTGTAGTGATACCATGGTGTGTGTTTAGAACACTGACTCCTTAACCACACAGATTCCACAATCACATACAGATTATTTTGTGAGTGATGTTCGCATAAGTATGTATATCCCATGGCCCAGATCCTTACAATGGAATTTACAAGCTGTGAGGTACGTGTGTGAAGACGGTTTCACTTAGCATTTACGGTTGTTAAATTCCCAAAGAATAAGTATGCGTTATGAATTGTCGAGCCACGAGATAGGTATATGTAAATGGTTTATTAAGTGGATTCTGTGAAGTGATGTTAGTATGCATACATTTGAATTTATTGTCCATTTGGGATTGCTTTTTTTTTTCTGTAAAATCTAGGAGTACTTGATGCTGTTTTAATCCTTGCCAAAGGTATGTGGTGATAGAATTTCTGTATTAGTCACTACAGTTCACTTGCATTACTGGTTTATCTGAGGATTCATACGTGTCAACATCTCTTCCCCCTTCCGCACATAGGCCTAGAACCTCCACCACTCCTAAATGTGTGTCGTTATCTTTGACGTGGTAAATCAAACACACAGAGTGTGTGTGTGTGTGTGTGTATGTATATATATATATATATATATATATATATATATATATATATATATATATATATATATATAGTGAGATATGCGGTACCGTAGAACAGTTCTTATACCTTATATATAAACTAAGCCTAATGTTTTCGCTTTTTCTTCCTGCGAGAAAAAGAAAGATTCATGTTAGGTTAGAATTAATTGAGCTTATATATATACACATATACACATATATTATATATACACCATTAGTCTTTGAAAATCGGAGGTGATGTAATAGGTCTACTACAACGGTATTGCATGTTGTCCCTGAGGAACTCGCCCGGAAGTAATTGAATACGGTGGCTTTATCGTTGAGATTAATTTTTACCTTCGTACTCGACAATTTTTATGTTAATTTAGTCGTGTTTCTATTTCTTTTTTTTTTTCTCTCTCACTTGATTAGGCATGTCTTGCTCAGAGCGTGTAATTTATGTACCCAATTTTGAGCTTGGTATTTTTCCACTCATGGAGTGTGAAATCGTTACGATTTCTCGGTAGTTTGCAAAATCATGCTGTAATGATTTCCACGATAATGCAGTAGTTGAAATATATAATTAGGCCTAGGTGTTTTAATTTTTGATACTACAATACTCTGGCCAGTCATAAGCAAGATAGAAGCTTCACGGACATCAACTGAGGATATTTACTGTCAGTTCCCAAACATAAACTATAGATATGAAGTCACGGTATATTCGGTAGGCCTATTAGACCGACAAATGTTAATGAACGTCTTATATTTTAATATTTTGCTGATAAAGTTAAAATTATTCAATAGTAGCTCACATTTATATGGAACAAACCACGAACCTGCCAAGGCCATGAACTTGGGTGATATTATGATCTTATCTAGGCGTCTGCGTAACACATGTCGCTACGTTTCTCGATTCATATGTTACCTACATTTACGTTGTAGAGAGCAGCGCTGTATGTTTGTATGTATGTACATACTATATATATGTGTATATATACAGTATATATATGTATTATATATATATATATATATATATATATACATACGTGTATATGTTCTACATAATATTAACATTAGTTTCATTTGGTGAGGTGTCTTAGCCAGGTAGCTTTATCGAGTATAGTGAAAGGACTTTTAGTTTTCTGTAGAAGACAACTATTGAGATGGCTTTGTCCGTCCGCACTTTTCCTGTCCGCCCTCAGATCTTAAAAACTACTGAGGCTAGAGGGCTGCAAATTGGTATGTTGATCATCCACCCTCCAATCATCAAACATACCAAATTGCAGCCCTCTAGTCTCAGTAGTTTTTATTTTATTTAAGGTTAAAGTTAGCCATAATCGTGCTTCTGGCAACGATATAGGTCAGTCCACCACCGGGCCGTGGTTAAAGTTTCATGGGCGGCGTCTCGTACAGCATTATACAGAGACCACCAAAAGATAGATCGATTTTCGGTGGCCCTTGATTATATGCTGTACAGAAAACTATTGACTTCAGTTAATTTGAACGGTAGTAAGGACGTTATTTAATTCAGAATAGAATTAATTTCATTTTCTGTTCTTGCCAGTGTTAATGCCGAGGTTTAAATACGCCTTGTAACATTGTCTCTGGTTTTTTATTTATGTTAATTTATTTGTTATTGTCTTCGCTCTCTTTGTACGTTGTTCTCGTACGTAGGCTACTAGGCTTGTTCCATATATGTTTATAGAGTACAATTTAGATAATAATAATAATAATAATAATAATAATAATAATCTGTATTTCACAATCACCAAATCAGTGCAGATATAACGGCCAGCTTGTTTAATTATTGATAACAGTGTTAACGATATTGATCATACGTAAACGAAAACAGTAGCCAGATTTAGAAAGGTGTCTACTTGGAGGAAAGAGCTTATCAAATCTCCTTATCTTATCGTCGTATTTACCTTTAATTTGATGAACTTAACAGGTGAGACACTTTTGTTTTTAATGTTATTAAAGCATTTTTTCTTTGCTAATTAGGCCTAGTTATATTGTCTAATAGCGGATGTCGTATGAATAACATAATAGCTTGCTGCGATTATCATTTAATCGTTAAGTCGAGGAGGAACCCGACATGGCGAAAACTTCAGCAAGCGACTATAGGGCTCTAGGCTGTGTTGATGTGAGCGCCATCTTGCATCCCGGTAACTGCGGCCCTTCGATCCTAGCGCTCCTTTTATTCGTCTGACCAACACTTTCTCGGTCTCCGCCTTCTCCTTCCTCCCAAAACTTCAGAGTTATTATCCACCTTTCACCGGTCTGTCGTCTCGTCACTGACAATAACCTCCTCATTTCATCTTGATATCCGTCTTCTTCTCCTTCGATGACTTCAGAATTGCAATCCGCTTTTCACCAAACTCTCGTCTCTTCGCGTACGATAACTTCCTCACTGGATCTTCTCATCTTCAGTTTTTTGG
Source organism: Macrobrachium rosenbergii (assembly GCF_040412425.1). Taxonomy (NCBI): domain Eukaryota; kingdom Metazoa; phylum Arthropoda; class Malacostraca; order Decapoda; family Palaemonidae; genus Macrobrachium; species Macrobrachium rosenbergii. The sequence continues at coordinate 8,736,781 of NC_089769.1, read as the reverse complement.
AAAGTTTCTATCGTTATCATTATTATCGTTATTATCTGATCTCTTTCTGTATTTCCTGTTGCCCGCTGTTATTTCTTTCAAATTAACACCGCATTCTTTGGAAGCTTGGACTTCAAGTCAGTGGCCACTCTGGGCCTGTTCCTTATGATAGGGTTCTGAATAATAATAATAATAATATTATTATTATTATTATTATTATTATTATTATTATTATTATTATTATTACTGGAGAAGTAAATCCACAGTTATGTATGTGTACATATATTTAAGGGGAAACCGAACAAGTTCCCGAAAGCTATCTATATTGATTTATCTTTAAATATATGTACATATACATAACTGTGGATTTGCTTCTCCATTTTAAGACTCATGCTACTATGAGTATTTTATTATTATTATTATTATTATTATTATTATTATTATTATTATTATTATTATTATTGACTTGTAAAGTTTGCTTCTACAGAGCAGGATTCTAGTATGCGAAAAATGTGGAATCCCGAGCAACTCAACAACTAAAGAAAGATATAATTATTAGCATTTGGTTATATACACACGTTACGTTACATGAAGACCAATATGAGACAGAGAAGCAAGACAATGATGCAAGGAGCTTGAATGTAATATTAAGAGCCTCTCCTAGACCTATAGGTGTCAGTGACCCTGCCAATAGTGAAGCCAGGTAGTTCGGCAGCATACAATCTCCTAACATACAAGATTCAGTGAATTTATCCGTCGTATCTTTCATTTTATATGCTATTTAGGCCGTTAGTAATGTGGACGAAAAATTTACTTTTTCAAATTTTCTGTTAGAAAAATTTTTTTTTTAAAGATCTCAAAAGCAACTTATTCATACTCCGTTGGCTTTTGGGCCTCCTGTGACCCATAGCCAATTGCCCACTGCAGTGGTATGTTCAAGCGAAGATGCAATGCATAACTGTCCTAATACTTTAATAATTTACTTGCATTTTTATCTGTTTATTAATTTGTAACTTATTTTTTCTTTTAGTACGTGATCTCTTCATTCTATATTTCCCATTACCTTGTTACTTCTTTCTAATGAACATTATATTCTTTGGAAGCTTGAATTTCAAGTCAATGGCGCCTGTGGGCTTGTTCCATGTGAATAGGGTTCATCTCCTGAATAATAATAATAATAATAATAATAATAATAATAATAATAATAATAATAATAATAATGATTAAGAGTTCATTAACGCCCAACCCCCTTGTTTTACTCAGGTGCGTGTCCGGCGTGAATGTATGAATTGATTTTTCTATTTTTAAACATTGAATATACAAACGAGACATGTTAAATAAGATAACTGAGGTTAATAAGTAGATTTATCATGAGATGTTGGAAAAACTATAGCTAACATTACATATACATACACACATATATATTTATATATATGTATATGTATGTATGTATCTATAATGTTAGCTATAGATTTTGTAACATCTCATGATAAATCTACTTATTGACCTCAGTTATCTTATTAACATGTCTTGTTTATATATTCTATCTTTAAAAATAGAAAAATCAATTCATACATTCACGCCGGACACGCATCTAAGTAAAACAAAGGGATATATAATTATATATGAGAGAGGGAGAGAGAGAGAGAGAGAGGTGCGACTTAGGAAATCGGACAATTGGCAGATTTGAGGAAGATTTGGAAATCAGATAGGCCTAGGCTGAAATTGTATATCTAGTGTCCTTTGTCATCAAAATACAACTACATTTAAATGTATGCATTATTTACATAAGTTTGCGATGGTACAAAAACATAAAATAAGAGACTAATTTAAAATAAAAACCCAAGTATCCCTTTTGGTAAATACAGCGTGATATTACATGATGTAAATCAGTGTTTTGTAAATCTTTGTAACTCAAATTCTTTTTCAAAAGCAACATTGTGTTCATGCAACTATTTATTGTTTGTAACATATCCATAGACAATTTGAATAATGTATGATTGATGCAGTGGTAGCGTTTCTGTCCACAGCTGATTTAGCGGGTGAATTAAAAAATAAGCCCAAATTATACTCTTACAATTTACATTATTCCCATAATACAGAATCAAACCACTGTCCAGTAGCTTTCACTTGTTGACAAAGTAAATTGTGCTTCACCCTATCAGTCAGTTTGAGACGTCATTAAGTGCAAACATATGGAACCTTTGTTTCGTGCATTTATCTGATCACAAACTTCCTTCCCTCAACTTTTAAGAATATTCCGTTAATGTTTTTTTCCCAGATATTTTTCCATTTTAGTGTTGGATAATTGTTTTGTACCGCAGCCGTTTCCTTTGTCCAGATGATTTCCTCTGTGTCTGACATAGCTATTTTTGCTCGCAACACTAGGCAGGCTGGAAACTGTTTGACGTTTTCTAGAATCACGTTTGATTCTGTTCGGTTTGCTAGGAGTTTTATCTTGGCTACATCTAAAACGTGGAATAGTTTAGCTACTGTAGGTGTGGAGTCACCTGATCTCCAAATGTTTAAGCAAGGAGCAAATTCATTCTTGCTTTTTGCTGACGTCTCCTGAATTCAGGAGTATCGGTTTTATTTTCTATCCCCTCATATTTATTCACTTATCACCTTTTCCTGCACTTTGTCTCTCTCTTTAGGCTGATTATCCTTAGGAGTCGCCTTGGGTTTTTAGTTTGTTGACTGTCCATAAGGGCTTTTAGTTGAAGATTTAAAAAAAAAAAGATAAAAAATTAATACATGGCGTCGTTATAAATGTTTAGGAATCCTTTGTGATAAAATGTTTATTTTTTATGTTATCTATTGCTCATGAATAGTAGCCTGCCCAGAAGTTAAATAACTTCATTGATACATCAGTATATCTTTACGGGCGTTATTAATAATATGACATTGAAACTATAAAAGATTTTCTCGATTTGATTATAAAACTTCAAGAAGAATATTAGGAGCCAGATTACAGGGATAGAGCGACAAATGGCGCCGTAAGAGAAATTACGGAAGTTCCATATGTAGATGAGATATTGATGAAGGGGAGAAAGAGATGGCTTAATTATACGTGATGGTGTCAGCTGGGCTCCCTGTGGGGCACCAGAAGAGTTGCAGGACCTAGACCTACAGGGATAAGAACTGTGAGACAGGAAGTCCGGTTTGAGTAGAGACTTATGAAAAAAAAACACTGGAGAGAAACAAGTGGCGGATTTTCAAGGAGGCCTTTTGTCTCTCACGGCGTTGGGAATGATGATGATAAATATAAATACTTAAAGTTATAATGAGCAAGTTATTAACTTACGTCTCGTTTTTCACTCGAAGTTTAAGTAATAGAAATAACGGTTTGATGGTGACAAATATACATGATTGAGATTCGTATCTAAATAAAAGAATATCTAAATAAAAGAAAAGAAGTCTAACCAAAGCCGTTATCTACACGTGTATTATGGATGTCAATGATTGTTTCCAAGGTCAGCCTGTGGCTACAGTGCAACCCAACCGACTCGTAACTCTTGGAGCTGACATCTTGTAGTCGATGCTGTGCGAACGCAAAAAGTAATGGAAACCTGTATTTGAAAACATTGGATATGTTCTCTTCTTGATACGTATGTTCTACTTAATCTCTCTCTTTCTCTCTCTCTGTCACGAGCAACGGTTCTCATTTGTTTCAGATCACGACCAGCCCAGTGAAATAAAAAATCGTGGAACATCTCATTTTTCTGTAATGATGAAGAACAGTAAACGAACCGTTTGGTTCGAAATTTTTTCTTGCTAACATAATTTGAGAAATTACGTAATCAGTTGGCGCTTGCTAGATATATAAGTGTCAAGTTTATTTGCAACAAAAGTAATTTTGATGTTGTAAAAGAGTATACGACCAGCATTTATCGTTGAAATCTGATTGCGTTAGCCATCGCACAAGACTTTCGAATCTTCGTCTAACTGACAAGTTTTCCAGTGTTGGGAATGGCACTTGATATACCTCAACGGATATCGCTTTCCACTGCCAGCATAATCCTCTGCTTGTATTTAACGCGCAACGAAAGATAAATAAATCTCACTCATGTATGCTGATGCAAGGTACTAGCGATCTGTCGTGTTGACAGGTTGTTAGTACTAATTATACTGGCCCCAGATACCTCCATTGTAGACTGCTGGTACACATTTTGAGCTTCGAGCTCATTTTTCAGAACCGAGAAGTCTTCCTATAGATCTGTTGCCTCTATTTTTATCGTTTGTTAATATCCACCGTCGTTAAGTATCGCTGAAGGGAAGATATGTTAACCAATTTCTATTGTGTTACTATAAGGTGTAGTGAAAGTCGAGTGGACCACTATATTTTTATAGCCGTTGTAGACCACATGATAACCACTGCGATTAGTAAGAGAACCAGAAATAACATGCGTGCGTTTATACATACATATCTATCTATCTATATATATATATATATAGATAGATAGTTAGATAGATATATGATATCAGTAACAGTTGCAACTTCAGCAGCATGAATGGATATCCTAATTTCATCTTTGAATTGTATAATATCGCCATCAATAATATATCTGTGGTACTTAGTTCATATTGCACAATGTGCTATGGAAGGATATACGTTATATTTAACGCGTATCAAAACCCCCAGGGGCTAAACAGTAAAAAAAGAACTTTGAGTTTGATTAGGCCTACATGACTACATTTTCCACGTTACCCCTTACCCTTCATATTTATGCTTCGTATAGTTTGTGTCCTGGGTCCGTCCGTATATTTGTCTTCGTATTTTTGCATACCCTAATCGTTGTGACGCCAGTTTACAATTTAATTCTCAGTTTTCTGCTTATAGGTCGGGGTGTTGGTTACACATGGCTGTGTTTGATGAAAGCATCTTTGTTATTCTTTTAGTCTTTGCTATGCTGTTAGATTTTTTAATTCAATATTTTCTAGGTATTTGATGTTGCATTTTCTTAGTTCATGTCAGAATATTGTATTTCATGGGAAATCGTCTTGTAAGTTGGCGACTTCGTAGGCTTGTTCCATATGGATGTGTGTACATTTTGGGTCATTAAAAACAAAATCATCATCATCCTTGTTTATTTGTGTAAGCCCTTCTCTTATTTACAGACTCGTGCATTTGAGAAAGAAGCCACCTAGGTTTTAGCAGGGTAGGCTACATGGTAATGATGGTCTGTTATAAATCTCTTTATCCGCATTGTCAAGAACTTAAAAATTAAAAAAAAAAGCAGTTCAGGCTGTCCCTTTTCCTTATAACGGGGTTGGGTTATCTTTCATCTTTGTTTTGTTTTTTTTTATTGAGGGAAGGTGATAGTGAAACGGTCGAGGGATAACGGTATTGTAAAAAAATATATATACATATTGCTGCTCTGTCGTTATTGCGTGGCTCGCAAGCCTTCATGTGACCCTTTGAAGCTTTCCCGGGGTCATTGAGGGATATTGTAGACCCTCTCCTTTTATCCGGGCCTGGATTGGACAGGAATGAGTCGACTGCGTGTTGATGTAGCGCATGAAGTAAATGGTTAGGCCTAACAGGTGTGATCTAAAAATTTTTATAAAAGGAACAAAATAAAGGTATTTATTAAAGTAACCAGGAAGAGTATGCCCGTAAATAAATACAGGATGTAACTGTAGGCTCTCGAAATAAAAGGAAACATATTGACAGCACTCAACACATGGCCTTCCCTGGAACTAGTTTTCGCATTAAAGAATTCTTAATGGTGTGGTTCCGCACCGCTTCCGCAGAGCTATTCCGCCGGCAGCTATTCCTCAGCCAGCCTTGCATAGATTTGTGTAGATGCGCTTCTATAACTGTTTTCTTTTTAATTTTCCAGGCAGTGTGACAATGCAGAGTAATTATTTGGTGTTTTGATATCTGATAACACAGTGTTCTGACTAGTGATGTTAAGTAAAAATTTAGGAGAAAATCGTATATGCTTTTATATAGGCCTATATGTTACCAAAGTGAACATGATCATACAATGTAAACGCGATAACAGACAGGCTTAAAGTCTTGAAGTATATCAACAAAAGCGACCATTTTAATAGTGGTTGATTCGTGTTGCGTAACTGAAGGCAAATACTTTAGTTCCTGAACCCTCTCGACGATTGGTAAGAAGAGGTGTAGTATTTAACTTTTTCATGGTTAAAAGACCAAGATGAATACTATAACATATTGTCATAATGTCGGACCTCGTGAATCCATCTAACGGTCTCCATTTATATGTCACTTTCAATTTAGAGCATCTTGAATAACGTAATTATTATTTATCGTACTGTTCAAAGGGTGAGCCAAAATAGCTTCCCAAGAAATAGAATACATATGTGAGTAAAAAAAAAAAGCAAAAACAAGCGAAATACAATAATACAAATGAAACTAATGATAAATTAACAAACACACACACAAGCGGAAGTTGAGGCGTGTCATAACAATTAAAACGGGGTCCAGGAGACGCAAAGTACACGGCGTAGCAGCTCGTGACGTCAGGTCGGACAGTGGCGGTAGACGGTTCCGACGATGTGAGAAAACACCGAACTGCCGATCCTTGAGTGACTCATTCGTTGAGTATTCGTGGGGAAATCTCCCTTTCGCTTGGTTAATCATCGGTCTGATAATTGTAGCGCTCTTTGTTTTAATTCTTTTTTGTTTTAATTCTTCCGTCTGCTTCCGTCGACCAAGTAGCATCTACCAGCAGTGTGTTGTCGCTGCTTCTCTTGGTTTTTTGTGTATTTTATTTCATTTATTGTGTACTTCCAATACTGAATAAACGGAACAGGAAATACGGTATTACGAAATATGTGACGTTTACCGCAATGATAGTCATCATGAGATGAAACTGTAGTTTTGCTCTAAGACCAGCGGGATAAGCCTATTTAAACAATATAAAACCAACAGCATCACCTCATATAAGAAGACGGTTTCAGGAATATGGAGGGAATTTTAGCGAAAGAACAAGGAAATAGAGGACATCAGTCCAGAAAGAGTGTAAGGAAAAATATGAAATCAAGAATACGAAAGTAGGTGGCTGAGGTATCAGTTGGTCATCTAGTCGGTTAAGTTAAAAGTTTGGTGAGAACTTGACTGTCGTCTTGTGTGCGTGGTCATGGGATTTAAGTGCTTCCTACCCCAAAAACATCAGCACTGAAACTATAGACTTGGAGATCTTAGTGAGTTACAGTGAACAGGAATGGGCCACAGTTGGCCTAGCAGAGGGAATATGAGGAAATGCGGATAGGCCTAGAAATTCTATTAATTTACATGTTACGTATCTTTCAAGAGTCTAGAGAGGTGAGAATTAATTCTTGAATAACATAAGTATACACATTATATATAATATATATATATATATATATATATATATATGTATTATCCTCTTGCGTTTTATTTTGCTGAAGCTCGATATACAAGTTCATGTCCTTTTATATCGTTCCATGAAAACATGTACTATGAAACGAATTAATAGTATAACTGAGAGTCAGACATTCTCCTCGCTTTAGAAACATGGAACTTCCTTCCCTCGGCTGAGTCTTGCGAATAATATTGTGTTCCTCGTTAGATGGGGGAATTTTGAACGTAGGAATCGACTAATTGTATTTGTATGTTTTAATTCCCTTAACCATTAGGTTATTTACTTTTTTTTTTTTATAAAAATGGCGAGACTATAAAACAAAAGAAATTCGAGTTGACGTAAATTTCAAGATTCCATTAGAACGATTTTAAGCCCTTTGCCCGTCTCGATTTCCACAAATTGTGTTATTAAACGTGTTAAGGTTTCAAGAGAGAGAGAGAGAGAGAGTAACCGAATGAATAACTGATTATGCATTACTTTGAAAGAGTGGGAGGAGGAAATGGGATTGAAATAAACGTTATTCAGGAGAGAGAGAGAGAGAGAGAGAGAGAGAGAGAGAGAGAGGTTAGCGAATGAATAACTGATTGTGCGTTACTGCGAAAGGATGAGATTGAAATAAACGATTGTGCAATATGCAGGAGAGAGAGAGAGAGAGAGAGAGAGAGAGAGAGAGAGAGAGAACCTCAAAGGTCATCGACTGCTGAGAAAGGTGATGTCTGAAACAAGAACTATCGTATTACTAAGTTATGAAACAAAGAAAGACCTTTTTAGAGTGATAATGTGTAGATGGAATGAATCGAAAGGAAGTGTTCTGTTAATGTAACTGATGATGAAGGCTTTCACCTCAGTGGAGTGAAGATGACCTCGCCGAGGCTCTCTGTTCTTTTTATTTTGATGGTGGAAATTTTGACGGAGTAGCGGCCACTTCAGTCTGTGTTTCCCCGATCCCTGTTTCCACTCATAGCTGCAACTTTAAGTCAACTAACAACACATTACTCAATTCACTGCTTAGGTTAACATAGGCATTTATTCTAATCATCTAAAGTATTTCACTTGTGAAATATTTGGAGATTGGAACGAAAATAGGTTATGATGACTAGTGAAGAATAGACCATACCATACAGAAGTCATTTGATTATAAATTATTCTCTATCCAGTTCGTTACATTTAAACCAAAATACGCAAAAATTTAGGGCCCTTTTTTCTTCTTGTATCGAATGCCAAAAGTCGTTATAGAAATCGACAGTAATCATTCATAGACGTCAAAGGTTTTAATGTTTTTTTTTGTCAGTTCCGCTTCAAGCGTAGTATCCAAGGCGACTTTGGGGTTGGGTGGTGTGTGTGGGGAAAGGGGTTGGGGCAGGGAGAGATTCTCAGATGACATGAGCTGGGGTTCAGAGGATGAAGCAACTCTTAGCCATTGCTACTTGTTAGGACATCATTGATTTGTTTAACGCTTCCTTTGTTGTTGTAGCTTCGTCTTGTGTTTGGCTCCCGTACGTATAAACGAATCAGTCGAGTTGTGGTATTCTTAATCCTTTCTAGTTCGAATAGGTCTACCTTTTAGTTTTCGTTCAGGAGCTTTCAGGTTAAAGAGTGCACTGCCTTTGTTTCGAAGGGGTTTCTTTTGTCACTACTTTTTCAGAAGAGAGAGAGAGAGAGAGAGTACTGCCGAAGGAACTGGTTTTTTGAAGGGTACGGTATATGTTTTACAAAAGGGATAGTGGGAAGATGGTTTGTTAGCGCCTCCCACTCCTCCCGCCAGCTTATTCCCCGACCGTCCCCGTAACTACGTCATCGTTCATCACTGTTTAAATGCCCTTGGTGTTTTGACATGGATGAAAGCTTTTAATTCGAATTAGAAAATACCTTGAAATGAACAACTACTTATAAGAACCCAAGGGTGTGTTCCTGAATGACGTAGGTCTAAAAACCTAGAGAAAGAGTCTTTGGGATGATGCAAGACTGCCACATCAGCCTAAGCGAAGTTGAAGGGGGTCAGAGAGGGTGCGGTGTCTGTGCGTAGAAGTACGATGATGCTAAGATCAGGCGATATTTCCTTGGTAGCTATTGATGTAAATATGAATTACTATGGCATTTACTCCTAATCGCGGTCTTAGACCTTGGATCCCTGCGTTAATAAATATGAATCCTGTTAATATTGTCAATTTCCCAGTTATACTTTCAAAAGAGTAAGGAACCGAATGAATAGCAAAAGTTACCAGATTATTTGATTATTGTTTTCTTCATTAGTACATTTGGTATGCTTAGTTTTCTGTACATGGTTACCTTCAAGTACGAAAAACTATGGAGTCCTTTAAATTTACTCCTCTGACCTGGTTTCAGATCTAAGGCGTTGTAGCTTACTCTGAACTGTAATTTCTTTTTTGGGTAAATATCGAAGTATGAACGTGAATTGGACATTTGAGAGCTCAGATTTTATTGCATGTTTTTGTGCGTTTGTACTCTCTCTCTCTCTCTCTCTCTCTCTCTCTCTCTCTCTCTCTCTCTCTCTCTCTCTATCTGTCAAGTGCTGGCGTACATTTTACATCATACCTACTGTATATTGTTAATGGGGAGAAAAAAGGTTGTAATCTGTCTCTCAAGATATGATTTACATTTTATTTTACCATCTATACAGTGTGTGTGTGTGTGTAAGAGAGAGAGAGTGAGATAGAGGGAGAGAGCCAATCTCTTCATCACAACAGCCTTCAAGCTCGTTTGCATTCTATGAGAGCTATTAGAATTGAAGTCGGGTGTTGTGCAAGTGGTTACTTGTAAGACTACACAGAGTTGAGAAGGTGAGCAAGAACTTTAGTTAGAATAAGTTGTTCTGCTGGGAAGTAGATGCAGGAAGAAAGGTTAATTAACATATGGATCGCGGAAGTGAAGTGCCGATGATGAATGCAAATATAAGGAAAAGGTTGAACCTGTTGAAATGAACTGTCTTAATAGTATATGTGACACAAGAAGAAATATAGACACAGAATAAAAAAAAATTAGCACTGGTGAAAGGATTGATCACAGTGCTTCTAGATGACTTGGTCTAATGTAAAGAATAGAGGACAAACAGGCGTTTGGAAGAGCGAATGATTAGGAAGTGTTAGGAGGGAGGAGGAGGAGAGGAAGAATTAGGAACTAGATAAATATTGTAAAAGAGGGGTTGGAAAGGGAAGGCTTTAATATCTAGGAAGCGTGAGTGTGTCCAAGATCGCGTAGAATGGTGCATTGTGTAGGGGTTTTGATGCGCTGCGGGTGAGTCGCTTGTGTAGATGTATGAAGCAGCTAATATTGAAGCTTTCTATATAGTGGGTTCCTCCACTATTCAGCAATTAAAATGTTACACACACACACACACACATATATATATATATATATATATATACATATTTATATCACGGTAAATAATCCTATATCAGAGAGACATACAAAGGCGTTAACAGGAAATACAGAAAAATGCAGGAATTACACATTCTGGAAGCGAATATTACGACAGACTGATCAAACCAGTTGACCCGTAAGATTATGATGTGTCCACAGCATTCTTAAGATTGTGAAGACGAGGACGAGAGAGTTGAAGTGACGAATCCTTTAGAGAAATGTCCAGGGTGACATATTTGACAGTAAAGAGATGAGTTGACAGAATTCAAGTGAATTTTCCAAACTGGAAATAAGAGCTGGGCCGCTTATTTTTACCCTACCTACGTTCATATTCTCTTCCATCTTAATTTCCACCCTCTTCTGATAATCGTTTCTTAGTGTAGCTCCGAGGTTTACCGCTTGTTATACCTTTGAAACCTTTTACTCTCGAAGTCGCTTTCAGCGCTGAATGACCTGTTTAGGCCCTCGGCCTAAAATGCATAAAAAATAAAATTGAACAGATTCCGAAGGACAGCCTAGATATAGGGAAATGGAGAGTCTTAACAACATCAACTACAACATAAGTGGACTGGTGTGGCAGGACAACTCTAAATTAAATCACAGACTGTCAAACGTCCTAAAAATAAAGAGCAGTGCCATAAGTGACGTCATATTCCCGAGGGAAGATGGACAGATGTGAGTGAGGGAGATCAACAGTAGAACCACATTGATGATCTATAAGGGACTGTGACCAAGTGTTTTTATAAAATTAAGATGTGTTCGATATATATATAATATATATATATATATATATATATATTATGCATGTTTGTACATATATTTAAAATGTATATACTTATATCTTCCTACCATTTTTGCTCTCGATTTGTGTTAATGAAACATTATTTTGTGATAGTATTTTCAGAATTAGCCCATGCTAGTTGGTTCTGTGCTGTTAGATTAGATAGGCAAGTAGTTTAACTTGTTTCTTCAGTAACTTCATGGTATTCACGTCCTTTCTCCATGTTTCACGAATTGTGAAATCTGGCTAAAGTGTATCATTATCTTCAGTGCAGATGACAAGTTAGTTCGTACCTCTCCCTCTCTCTCTCTCTCTCTCTCTCTCTCTCTCTCTCTCTCTCTCTCTCTCTCTCTCTCTCTCTCTCTTAGCCACGTTAAATAAGTCTAATCCTTCGGGCCAGCCATAGGAGAGCTGTTAATCAGCTCAGTGGTCTGGTAAAATTAAGGTATACTTAACTTCTCTCTCTCTCTCTCTCTCTCTCTCTCTCTCTCTCTCTCTCTCTCTCTCTCTCTCTCTCTCTCTGTTTACGTTAGCCGAGCTAAATTCGAGATGATCTGGCTGTCAACTTAACCTCAAATTAATTACCACTAATTGTTTTATTATATTTTGATAGTTTTACCATCTTACATTTTAGTTACATACATATATACTGTTACATTATCATAGTTAACCTCATGCCCATCATCAGTAATCATTCCTCTTCCTTTACGGTTGAATGGGGCAAGAGCTGCTATGTTTACGAAACTGGCTGACCTCACCCTATCTCTTAGGGTTGTTTGTCTATATGGTAACTTCCTTGTTTGTTTTCCATGGTGGTGGGGATAGCCAAGCCCCTTGTTTAGCTAATGTATCTAGTACATTAGACATACGCATTTATAGGCCTACAGTGTGTGTCTCGTATTTCACAAAGGCCTTAAACATATTCATTACCGTGTAGCCAGGGACATTACATATACGCCTGTATAGGCCTGCAGTGTGTGTGTATGTGTCCCATTTCACAAAGGCCTTAAACATATTCCTTACCATATGCAAATGATTATGTTGCGAACATAAACTTCATGTGTGCCAAATAAACACGAGAGTATGCTGTATACATTATGTCTTGAGGTATCTTAAGCTGTTTACGCGCCACCGTAGGTTTCCTTAGACCTATGCCAGTGTATAATGTGCTCAGGAACTTGACCGCAAAACGGAAGCTCTACAACTACCGACAGAGCATTCTATGCCCGAAGGACTTATCTTGAATGTACGGCACTTCCGGCGTCAAGCCTTGGCATTCCTTCCGTAAGGTTGACCACCTAACTGGGGTGTAAACACGTGACCTGGTCTCGGGGGTGTTGTAAGAACGCGTGGAACCACCTACCAGGCGTTCAGCCATGTTGCTCGGTCGCTGGTGTCATGTGGTATGTGGAAAGAATATGCTGTCTAGGCTCGCGTTTTTGAAATTTTATACTGCTGTTTATTTTTAGAATTTAAGTCATCCAGCTTTTACGGTGAACTGTTCTCATCATTACGGCTATAAATGAAAAGAGAAAAAATAGACCTAAGACGAAAATAAATAAACGTAAATCAAGTTATATTTTTGCATTATATAGTCTAGAGATTGATTGGTTCATGCACCATAATAGTTTTCAGCTAACGACCTTCGACTTCAGTTGCGCTAAATTATGAGCGTTGTTAACGTGGTTACAAATTGGTTCGAAAGCATTCTCAATCTGCATATTTGCTCAATCTCGAACGTACGATATTTTGAAGAGTTTCACATCTTGTAATTCTGCCATAAGCGTTAAAATTTCTTTTGCGTTTCGAGCCCTTTCACCAAATCTCTAGGTGTGCTAGGTGTATACGTCATATTATCAACTCTCTCTCTCTCTCTCTCTCTCTCTCTCTCTCTCTCTCTCTCTCTCTCTCTCTCTCTCTCTCTCGGCACTATAAGAATAGGAGAAATCTGTGTAGACAATACAACATTGCCTCACTCTCTCGCTTGTTTAGACACTAAAAGAGGTGCCTGTAGACTAATATTCAGGAGAGACCGCGCTCTCTCTCTCTTTCAATAGATGAGCACTAAGACTAAAAGAAATACATAGTCAATAAAGCATAAAAGCGTGTATCTTCCTCTTTTCTGTCTTGAACTCAAGGACTATATCTTTAACTAAATGCACTGAAGCCCTCCCCTTTCTCTCTCTCAAGGTTAAAGTAGGCCTACTAAGAGAATCTATAGGTAGGGTATGTCTTAAACGTTTCTCTTTTTTAAAATATACGCTAAATCACTGAGAATAAAATGTTCGGAACATGCGCAGTACCCCCGCCTCTCTCTCTCTCTCTCTCTCTCTCTCTCTCTCTCTCTCTCTCTCTCTCTCTCTCTCTCTCTCTCTGTCGTGCAAGTGCTATCCACGTCGGCGAATAGCGCCGGCCAAGCGATGGTTTGGGCGGGTGGGTTGTCGAGTCGGGGGCGGGGAGGTGTTGGAAGGTGGGGGAGACGGTCCAGCGGCACCAAGTGGCTGGCTGGAGTTGTGGCTGGGAAGTTGGGGGGGAAAAGTTTCCGCAGTGGCAGAAAGCATGATATTCAAGCAGAGCCTGTTTTGTGGCGGGGCTTAAACCTTGCTTGCTGCACTGGACTTGCATTCCTTTGTTGCTTGCGAGCAGCCAGTTGCTTGTTACTACACTGGAAACGCCGAGTTTGGTGTTTTGTAACAACTTTGCTTATGTAAAATTATTGCAGTGGTACTGTAGCAAGCAAACGTAATTTGTACTCCTTGTGATCACATTGCAAACGCGGTTTTGTCATTGTAATGCAAAGTTGAAATTAGGGCCTTTTGTCTGCTTCACGTTTGGTTCCTTTCAGTAAGAATATTATTAACTTGGATAATGACGAGGCAGTTTATTGTTCAAATTTATCATGGGTTGCGCGGAAGCACAGTTGGTAATAATGTTTACTCTCTTGGTCTTTTGCGGACTGCATTATGCAATAATGCATCCTGCACAGCTTACATTTTATCCGATAAAATTTATTTCGTACAGGTTGTAAACAATGCTTTGGATGTGAACAGTTTGCTTTCAGAGATTGTTTCCTGCAACAACACGATGCTGTTTGACAGAAATTTCGTTAGTAACTATAGCATCCATATTTAAAGATTTATTTATGCTCGTGAATCGCATATATATATATATATATATATATATATATATATATATATATATATATATATATATATATATATATATATATATATGTACGTATGTATGTACATACATACACACATACATACATACATGCATACATACATACATACAGTGCTTACGGTACATGTAGTACCGGATTATTTTCGATGAGTTCCTTATCAGGAAATCCGTGTACAGAGTATGTTTCGTGGAACCCATTTCTTGAAAATCGAGGGAAACTGTACTTCTTGATGGCCTTAGTGTGGTGCGTGTTTCTAGTCGTGTTGAGCGGAGGGAAAAATGTGGAAAAAACCGAAGAGTAAAAAAACGAAAACAAGAAATAAGAATAGAGAACTGGAGAGAACCAGAAAATACGAAGAGCGCATTCCTCCGTCAGAGAATAGCAAGGAAGAACGGATAAAGAAAAAATATTTTGTCTCACATTTGAACCTATTCTTATTTTTGCCATGGCCAGCCACCTCGCAAATCTTCATTAGAATCCATCCATAGCTTTTTAATGTATTTTTTCCTCCTGATTTAAAAGGAAAAACAGTGTCTTAATTCCGGATACATCCCAAAGTGTTGTCAATATCATTGGTCTATGTCCCCGTCCCTCAGGCAATTTGGTTGAAATCCATCGATAATTCTGGACTTTGTCAATAGGTGTATTGACAAGCAAACGCCTCTCTCTCTCTCTCTCTCTCTCTCTCTCTCTCATACTTGTAAGTGCATGAGAACCTTGATAGTCCCTGGATGAAGGTATGTGACCAAAAGAATTTCTTCCTTACCGGTGGCAACAAGGTTTTTTTGATGAATAATTAGGTTTTTTAATCATATTGGTACTGGAAATTATAAGAAATATGATCCCTCATAATTTGCTGTTCCGGTAGCTCCTGCTGCTGCTGCTAATAATAATAATAATAATAATAATAATAGTAATAATAATAATGGTTATAAGATTCAAGTCATTATTGGCTTTGATATTAACAAAACAACAACGATAATAGAATTTATAACAATTTCTCTTTCCTCTCGCCAATTCTCAGGAGTCAGTATCGAAAGATTATATCCACAGTTATTTTAGCACGAAGGTCAGAGTAATACTTATTTATATACTGGTTTATATTTCCTAATAAAAGAAATCCTTATATTGCATTGCGCATCATTTAATTTGACTTCTTTTATCATTCAGCTTCATTCATCCAGTCCAATCAATTTCTCTCGATCGTCGGCAAATCTTAGAATGGAAACTTGAGAAAGCGCCTTGCATAAGACATATTTCTCACAATGAAACATTGTTCGTTAGCCTTCGTTCACTTTCGACTCCGAGCATAATGTCTTGAACGAAACATTAAGGGAAGAATGTGTGCAAAGAGATCCGAGATATCCACTTCGGAGTGCGCAAGTTGCCGAGTAGTGCATTTCCTTTCATATTTAATTTCGATGGGGAGGATGTGGTAGGGTGAGATGTTTGATGTGGCGAATATTTAAGATATAATGTTTTATTAGGTTCAGTTAATTATATTGCGTACGTATTTATCAAATGTAGAAGACAAAAATATTTTAAGGCCCATGTATATATAATTATACATTATATATACATATATAGGCATATACACAGTAATAACAAAATTATATAAAAGTTAAACTTCAAGTATAAAATGCTTTTATTGTCACGAGGAAAAAAAGAAACGATTCAGTTCAAGATCTTTCCCATGACTGTAAGGCATTTTCAAGTTAGCTTGAAAATGCCTGAGACTAAGAGGAAAAATTTTTAACTTCGCTGAAGGTGTCTACTTATGACCATATTATCTGTTTTATACAGGTATATATATATATATATATATATATATATATATATATATATATATATATATATATATATATATATATAAAGACCAATCAGTCAGTCATAAAAACATAAGTTTCACAAAATCCTATGCTGTTTTTACCAGTCATTCAGTAAAATAAAAAGTCTCTGTGAAAATCTCTCTCTCTCTCTCTCTCTCTCTCTCTCTCTCTCTCTCTCTCGTCTCGTCTCGTCTCGTCTCGTCTCGTCTCAAAAGTGAAACTGGCTACTAGAAGCATCAGCTGCATTTTTTGTTTTTTAGTTTTTGCTAGGGAACAAGTGGAGACGATGACCTTGGAAGTGAAACTTTCTCTGCTGGAGACATTCTGTAGCAACGCGCCACCTTTGGCGTGAGCAGGACTTTGCGTCTTTCGTGATGGCTTCACGTCATCATCGTCGCCATCTTCCTCTTTTTCTTGTTATTATTCATGATGTATGAACATGTTTGTAGGACGAGTTTCCAAGACCGCTTTTAAACATCATCAACATCCTCTTTTTCTCATTATTATTCGTGATGCATAAACATGTTTGTAGGACGAGCTTAAAAGGTCATTTTTAACAATCGTCAACATCATCATCATCTTCCTCTTTTTCCTATTATTATTCATGATGTATAAACATGTTTGTAGGACGAGCTTAAAAGATCGTTTTAAACCATTATCAACATCATCATCTTCCTCTTTTTTCTTATTATTATTCATAATACATAAACAAGTTTGCAAGACAAGCTTCAAACTTAAATTTTTTTTACACCTCTTTAACTTCCAAAGTAAGCTCACACGGAAGAGAATGTGGAAATGCGAAAAACTGAAATGGAAGTAGAGAAAAAAAATAGACGAGGGGTGCAGTTTTTTTTTTTTTTTTTTTTTTTTTTTTTTTGAAAGAGGTCAACTTGATCATTATGAAAATCGAATTAAATGGCTGGTTATCCCAGTTACTTGTTTCTATGGGATAAATGTTGTTGTATCAGAATAATTTTTTTTTGTAATGTACCAGCAAATATATCTTGGAGGAAAAGTGATGTGATTTTCCCTGTATGTTTTAGAGCATTGGTTCTTAACCTTTTTGTTACCATGCCCCCTCCAAAAGTTGGTCCTTCCTCCACGCCCCCCGCCCTTGCATCTATGAGTAAAATTCCTTCCCAGGTTTAAAGGAAAATAAAAAAAAAAGAGAAAGGGAAGGGGTGTTTGTATTCATTTGGGAATTAATTAGTGAGATATTTAACACTGCTTCATAGCGACTCTTGTTAAGTGAATAACGAATATTAGAGAATTTTTTATTTTACCCTAGGGTTCGCGCCCCCCTTGGAAATTGGTGACGCCCCTGCTTGCTTGCAAAATCGACTGACAGAAAAATAATCCTTCCACGTTGCAACAGCACACATTAGTAGTGCATTCTATTGTCTCGTAAAATATAAGCATTGTTTCACTGACTGCGTGGCCGGAAGTGTGCGAAAGTGAATGTTGTGTTTACATACAAACAACTTTCACGATTGCTCTCACATAGTTCCAGCAACGGCAGACTTTGGGACAGATCTTAAGGAATCTTGTGGGTGTGGCACTGGGTCACAATGGGGACTTGAAAAGGAGTGGAAGGAGTGAGTGTACTTGTTTGTATGTATGAGTGAATGTCTTATATTAGTTTCTTCCATAGGGGTTAATGCCATCAGTACACCTCATACGGTGCACTGTAGGCATTACTTAAGGTTCTTTGCAGCGCCCCTTCGGCCCCTAGCTGCAACCCCTTTCGTTCCTTTTACTGTACCTCCGTTCATATTCTTTTTCTTCCATCTTACTTTCCACCCTCTCCTGACAATTGTTACACCTTTCAAACCTCCTTACTGTCACTTTCCTTTTCAGCGCTGAATAACCTCATGGGTCCCAGAGCTTGGCCTTTGGCCTAAATTCTATATTTTTCTGTTCTATATCATTTTATAAGACCATTTGGTTATAGCGTAAATTTTAGTGATTATTTTATTGACCGAGTATACTTGGGTGTATTCAAGTGTGTGGTGGGTGTATAGTATGTACGCTCTATAAATAGTCTGCTTACCCATAATTTGTGGGGTTGCTAAGGTGCAGCCAGGTCTCCTTGGCCTGGTATGAAAAATACCTGGGAGCGGTGTTGACAGACTTTTTTTTTTTTCTGAGACTTTATCAGACTGTAAAGACTTTTCTGAGGTCCTGATACCTTTTTAAAAACCGTTTGTCTGTCTTACATTATTGTCTGTCTTTTCATCGTTTTATTGGTTTATGGTTATGTTTTTTTTTTTTTTTGTGGCATATTTTTGTTTTCCTTTTCTCATGCAAGTCTGCTTTTCCTTATGGAATGGTCCACCTTTAAATAATCATTATAATGCGAAAGTCCTTTATAATGACGTGAATACTGAATCGGAAAATAAAATTCACAGCTGTCTAACTTTAGTTTAATACAGTCGTGGATTTTATTTCCTCAGTAACGACGACAGCATTAATAAAAATTAGGACATCAAAACGCGTACAATAGTGGCACTCTCTTCTCTCTCTCTCTCTCTCTCTCTCTCTCTCTCTCTCTCTCTCTCTCTCTCTGTATATAGGTTGTTTTCCATGTGGGCTGTTGTCGAGTCTTGCCATTTGCATATTACACTGCTGAAGAAATTATTTCAGACTAATATAAATCCCAATAGTGGGGTAGTACCGTCAGTGCACCTCACTCGGTGCACTGTAGGCATCACTTAGAGTTCTATGCAGCGTCCCTTCGACCCCTAGCTGCAACCCCTTTCGTTACTTTTACTTTACCTCCTTTCATATTCTCTTTCTTCTGTCTTCCTTTCCACTGTCTCCTAATAATTGTTTCATAACGCAGCTGCGAGATTTTCATCCTGTTACACCTGTAAATCCTTTTTACTCTCAATCTCCCTTTCAGCTCTGAATGACCTCACGGGTCCTAGTGTTTGGCATTTGGTCTAAATTTCATACTCCATTCCATTTCATACGAACATAAATGACTCCTAGGTTTTAGATATATTATTTATGAAAAAAACGTGACTATTATGAAGCTAAAATTGGTAGTGCCTGGAAGGCATGCACATTCGGAGCTGAAATAGTTCAGCATGCATTCGACTGTTACCGCAAGCGTTCTAGAAACTTACAAAAGTTTCACAGTCATCACTTCATAAAATTTTACAATCTTAGGTTCCTTGTTCTCTTCTACATCCTTCCACAGTGGTTATCCTTCCTCTCTCTCTCTCTCTCTCTCTCTCTCTCTCTCTCTCTCTCTCTCTCTCTCTGGGGAATATGCACAGGGTCAGATTTCCTTAGGTGGTGAGCGATGTTCTTGATTCTTGCCGATGGTCGATCACCTTTCTTGTGCGCTAGGTCGTGCCTTTGTTCGAGGTCTTGTCTGCCCGCTGGTTCTTCGGTTACGCTCCCAAAACGCCTTTGAAAGGTATTGTTCTCGCTGTTCCTTTGAAGCTCACTTTCAGAGGCGTTTCAGACGTCAGAACAGAACAGTGTCACTGGTCAGCAGTACATTTCTTCTTTGTTCTTCCTTCCCTTATTAGTTGTGGATATTAGATTCGTAAATGGTAAAAGCTTAAAAGGAATTGGGAGCCAAGAATTATTTTGTCTCAGTGTGCCCCTCTACTAGGGGAATTCAAACCCACCACTAACAACGAAACCAAAGCCTCACCCTGAGTAGGTTATGGCACATACGGAGGTCTTGAGAATCATTGGCTATACGGGCCCTACCCGGAAGCCACAAATAGAGGCTTAAACTACTTCAGACAGTTAAAATGTGTAGATGACTCCAGACAGTTCCAAGGTGTAGATTACTCCAGACAGTTCCAAGGTGTAGATTACTCCAGACAGTTCTAAGGTGTAGGCTACTCTAGACAGTTCCAAGGTGTAGATTACTCCAGACAGTTCTAAGGTGTAGATTACCCTAGACTGTTCCAAAGTATAGATTACGCCAGACAGTTCCAAGGTGTAGACTACTCCAGACAGTTAAATGCAAGGGTTACTGAAAGGAGAGACGGTCGAGCCCTCTCTCTCTCTCTCTCTCTCTCTCTCTCTCTCTCTCTCTCTCTCTCTCTCTCTCTCTCCCGAAGTTGTTCTTGGACTGGGTCTCCAAGTATTCTTTGACATTTTAAGACACTGAAATGTGTTCTATGAGTACTATCTGTAATGCAGATCATCTTTAATGTCTGTTTATCTTCTTATCGAATGATAAGATGTTTTTAATCACTGTAACATTTTATTCTCGGGCTTTGTTCATTATGTTACTTTGAACCAGAGTTCACAGTTGAATTAGCGTAAGGAAATTTTGCTGTGTAAGAGTGTTTTATTATTTTAAATATTTCCAAACAAAGACCTTCACTTATAGTTCCCCCAACACATAGTTCTGTGCATTTTTCGTCTTTGCATTTTTGTCAGATTTCTGATATTTGTAATATAAGTTTAGCTTAAAAAAATGGTCCTTATTCATGGGTCATGGTACCGTCGGTATACTTTGTCAGTCATTGAGGATCCAGACCTAATTATAACACAACCTAACCTTGCTTAGCCCTAGGTCAGTGAAGATTACGTATTATTCTATTATTGGTTATTCAAGGGATGTAGATGGGCTTCCCAGTTGCGGGTATATTATTCGTCTAAGGCCGTTGAGGTAGGTGTCCTGCAGTGAATATTGTGTCCTTCATGTAGGACACAAATATTAATAAAAGCATCTCCGTAATATGTCACAACACATCTTCTCATAAAGCGAGAGTATTTTGTGCGCGCAACTTTCAATGTCTGAGTGTCGTGTTTGGTAATATGATATAAAATAGACTTGATATATTATTCACATGTTTAACTTTTATCATCTTCTTCTTCTTTTGCAGCACTTACCTATCTCGACCATCTGAGATAAGGTCACCTAAGTGAGAACAGGGACAAGACCCCAGTTTTCATCTGGAAAGAAAATGGCTGGCAACTGAGTGACAGATTGCCGTTTTCTTTTCTTTTTTTTTTAGGTTTGGTTAAGAACTTTCGTGATTTATTTTCACAAGTAGTTGTTGTGAGAGACAGAAGTAGTGTGTTGACATTTTTGTTTGTGATGGTGCGATGAAATTGAAGCACCTCAGTGATTTTTATGCACGTGCATGTCTCCAAGCACAAAGAAAGTAAAAAAAGGGATTAGTTGTTTGGACTTTGCTTGCTAGTTTTGACTTGATTTTACTGTACCAGCCGTTACTACTACTACTGCTACTACTACTACTACTACAGTGCCATTCTTGAAGGGAGGACAGGGAGAAGTGGAAACTTTAAGGATGAAATAACATTTCAAGTAACACATTAACACATTCCACCTGTTAGCATTCCAAAGTGGCGCGCCAATCTGCGTATCTGTCCATAATGTGGTAACATTAACACTAACACCAGTTCTGAAAGAAAAAGTTGGGGCAAATAATAAAAAAAAAATGTTTTTACTGAACCAATATTATGGAGGTAAAAGTCCTGACTTTCTCAAATCGCTCCGTTGAAATTTCCCGTAACTCTAGAGATCATTGCGAAGTGTCATAATGAAGACGAATGTCTTTTAGAAGTCCCGATCATCCAATAAAAGTCGAACAACAACACCAGTATCGCCATGGCCTCCAAATAAAACGGAATATTCCTCAGCAACATGACAGTCCCATAATCTGAACGGTCATCTAGCGAGAGGAAGATAGAAGTTTGCGACAAGTCGCTGTCCACTGAGAGGAGGAAAAGAGAGAGAGAGAGAAAGGAGAAGACTGAGTTTATATAAAGTGACACTTTCTTCAGGACAATGAATGAGGTGGGCAGCCCTCCATCCAACCCCAACCTTCAGCTTCAAGTCGAGGGCGTGGTGTCGAGCGGGGGCGCCTCGGCGCACGCTCACCACTTGGCCAAAATGAGGGTCAATCCCAAGTCCCCGCCCACGACGCCCATCACGCCCACGTGCCCGACTACCCCGGCCTTCATGAGCGTCACCACCTTCGGGGAAGAAAACATCATGGAAGGTAAGTGAGCGATTGGATAATTTTTTCTCCTTTTATTTACTTATTTATTTTTTGATAAACAGGACAGTGTGACTGTTAACTCATGCCCTTATCGTGCCCAGACCCGAAGGCAAGAAGTCAAACGCTTAAAAGTTAGATGGTTAAAGGATTCAGGGGAAAACAAGAGTAGGTAACGAGTTCCAAAACTTTGCGAAGGTGGATTGTAGTCTTTCCTTGTGCTTTTAGGCTTTGGAATTTTCCCCCAGCTTCTAACTACCATTTCTGAATAATACCTGGTCATTTTCTCCTCTGTTTCTCCTGTGAAGAAGAGTGTTTGTTTATTGTCTCGTGTTAGTCTTTGCAGTGTAAAAAAAAAAAGATGATGGAGGTAGATAGATAGTTAACCCTTAATCTAAAAGTAGTCGATTGGAATACACGCGTACACACACACACACACACACACACACATGCACACATTAGCTGATCCAGAAAAATTTAATGGGGGTCACCAATTTTCATATATATATATATATATGTGTAATAAATATATTATATAATTTTTATTATTATCTTTTTTCTCAAAATTTTATTTCTATAATAGATTTTATATTTTTTCCCATTTTGATATTTCTCATTTAAGCTGGATCCCCTAGTGCACACACACACACACACACATATATATATATATATATATATATATATATATATATATATATATATATATATATATATATATATATATATATATATATATATATATATATATATAAGCATTGAGCTACAAATGTCGTATAGTATCCAATTCGCTCTGCCTCGGAAATATGTAGCTTAATGCTTTTATATAAATCACGGTGATGTGATAAAAATTCATTCACACATATACATATATATATAATATATGTATATATATTTATATATAAATATGCGTGTATGTATGTGTGTGTGTTTGTGTGTGTGTAATGTAGTTGGTAACCAGCCACGCCCACTTTGAGAAACCGTGTCGCTCACTGGGCGTACCGCTTAACGTTTGCCGAGATTACAACTTTTATTGGCGACCTGGTTTTGCTAATGATGCTATTTATGAATTTTCAGACGAGTTCCCTCCGCTCATTGTATCGTGCGGCGGATCATTATCATTCACATGAAGGTCTGCTAAGTGCTCATTATTGCTACTATTGTTATTATTATCGAACGTCCATGAGCAAACCTTTAAGGCCGTTTAACTTACTAAACGACACTAAATGTTAAAGGAAAGCATATAAAAATATTTTTTCAGTAAAGAGTTCATCAGGCGAGTAATACATTCTGTATATACAACAACCAACTAAAGTGTGAATGTTATGGTGACTGTAGCAACTTAGTTGCTAAAGAAGCTATCCGGTAATTGGGGAAGTGTCTAAATGCTATTCAGATAGATTTTTTTGTATATATTTTATATTTATATATATATATATATATATATATATATATATATATATATATATATATATATATTATATGACATAGGGTCCTTTCCTTTGTGGACGTGACATAGATATTTTAAATATATATATATAGTTATATTTTTGTTATATCAATAAATATATAGATCAGATACATGTATTTTGTATATATAGTATAGATGTATTTACAGATATATAAATATTTATATATATATATATATATATATATATATATATATATAAATATAATTTTTTATTTTAGATCTTATATGAAACTCCTTTTAAACTATTTCTTTTTAGTTTTCTATTTAATATCGTTACGGCGTCAGTAACCAAGATGTTGCGACGCCAGTTGAAGTAACCATAAATCAAATCAAATCTGAACTGTCTCTGTAGCCAGTCATGTCTTAGAATCTGTCATGCATTGATTCAAACAAACAGATGTTTTCGGCATTGGGGCCTAGGTATCATCATAGCCCAGTGCCGCTTGCACCGGACGGCTAAGGTTCGTTGCATGATTCAGCGGCGACAGCGTTGCTGTGACTTGCATGTGTATAGAAAGTCATGGTAGCGTTCGGAAGTATAGTTTTTCAAATGATTGATATACGAAATATATACCTGTATCGCAGTGGTTGTGCCTGAATCGCCATCTTTAGCAAAAGAGAAAGCATCTTTTCTCGAGGGTTTTACATCATAATCTTCTGGTTTTCATGTCTTATGTGACTGATTGCAGATTGCACCAGACTGCTAGGGTTTGTTGCACGCGTCGCTATCTTCTTTTATCGTTTAAAACGCGCAGATGTGAACTCTTTACTCAGATCTACCCTTTTATTTGGGCATGGTACCAGAAAGCGTATTTGATTTTCGTAGCAACATTGCCATATAAGTTCCCTTGACCTTTGAGGGCATAAGCATATAATTAAAAACATTGTTTCCAAACAAATGTTTGAAGCATTGTAACGAACCTCAGAGAGAGATTATCAGAGAGGGTGAATGCTTCCAGCGTTAATTATATTAATTTTTTAGGTAAATGAAACTCCTGTTTTAATACGAGAGTTTTTTTTTTAGATCCCTAAGATAGTGTCTTTACAGTGAGACATCTTGGTAATACCTGAAATAGATTTTCCTAAACTTTCTTAATCCACAGTTTCTCTTTAATACCCAAGACGGTCACTTCTTGAGACCTGAGACATTTTTTCAATAACTGACAGGTTTTTTTTTTTCTTCTTTTTGATACCGAGACAGTTTTTCTTAAAGACCTGGCAATTTTTTCGTTTAATCCGGAAGCCAATGGAAAGCAAGAAGTGGGTGGAAGATCCCTTTCACTTCTGAGTATATGTAGTATTTTTGTTCTCTCTCTCTCTCTCTCTCTCTCTCTCTCTCTCTCTCTCTCTCTCTCTCTCTCTCTCTCTCTCTCTCTAGCGAGTCTTTTAACTCTCCGTCAAGCGAACAGGAAGTAACTAGTCATTACGGTACCATTGGCAGCATAACAGTATTCGTAATAACGCTGCCGTAATTATATTAGAATATGTTTCCATTTCTACTTAGACAAGTTCTGTTTCAATTGCCTCATGCATTTTGTATTTGTATGATTATTCGGCCATTAGTTTGAAGTTTATTGTCCTGGTGAGATATGTAAATTTCAGAGTTAATGAAACCATAAAAGACATTAGGAAGGATTCTCTCTCTCCTCTCTCTCTCTCTCTCTCTCTCTCTCTCTCTCTCTCTCTCTCTCTCTCTCTCTCTCTATATATATATATATATATATATATATATATATATATATATATTTTTTTTGTGTGTGAAGGGGGGATCGACATAAAGATGATAGAGACAGATACAACTGAACAAATAAGAAGAGATCTCTTAGGTAAAACAGACATCTGATATCATTATCAGTATTTTGCAAGAAGAGCATTAATAATTCACCATTATTATTATTATTATTATTATTATTATTATTATTATTATTATTATTATTATTATTATTATTATTATTATTATTATTATTATTATGCCAGCACTAATTCAGTATTGTTAATATGCTTTGGACTTTGTCCCTGAATAACTTCGACTAGTTCGAAAACAGACGTCAGCACAAGAGAACCCTTATGGGAGACTTGAGTTTTCTGAAGCACCACCCATGTCACTGCTGCTCGTAACTAACATCCCCCTCCTCCCCTCCATCTCCCGCCCTTCGAGCAAGCGTGTAGGATTAAACATAAGGGCAATGCCCTTGCCTTGCATGAAACTTACAACAAACCTTAGGAGTCTGGTTAAGACATCAATGGGTCATTAAGGGTCCAGAAAGCCAACATAGTGGTAGCAGCAGATATAATGGCATCTCAAGATGTAGAAAGACCCTAAAAGTCTGGAAAGATTCGCCAGGAAAGAAAAGTCTGGAAAGAGTCGTCTGGAAAGAAAATCCTGGAAAGAGTCGTCTGGAAAGAAAATCCTGGAAAGTCTTCTGGAAAGAAAAGTCTGGAGAGAAACGTCTGGAAAGAAAAGTTTGGGAAGAGTCTTCTGGAAAGAATCGTCTGGAAAGAATTGTCAGGAAAGAAACCTCTGAAAAGGATCGTCTTGAAAGAATCGTGTAGAAAGAAAAGCCTGGAAAGTATCTTGTGGAAAGAATCCTCTGGAAAGAAAAGTCTGAAAAGAATTTTTGGAAGAGGATAGCCTTTAAAGATTCTTTTGGAAAGAAATGTCTGGAAAAATCTTCTAGAAAGATGTCTGGAAAAAAAAGTCTGGAAAGAAAAATCTGGAAAGAACCGTGTGGAAAGAAAAGTCTGGAAAGTCTTCTGCCTGGAAAGAATCTTATGGAAAGAAAAGTCTGGAACGTCTTCTGTCTGGAAAGAATCTTCTGGAAAGAAAAGTCTGGAAAGTCTTCTGTCTGGAAAGAATCTTCTGGAAATAAAAGTCTGGAAAGAATCTTCTGGAAAATATAAGTCTGAAAAGAATCTTCTGGAAATATAAGTCTGGAAAAAATCTTCTGGAAATAAAAGCCTGGAAAGAATCTTCTGGAAATAAAAGTCTGGAAAGAATCTTCTGGAAATATAAGTCTGGCAAGAATCTTCTGGAAATAAAAGTCTGGAAAGAAGGGCACTCAGAGAAACAAAGATAAAACGCCAAAGTCTCGAGTGAAATGGACGAGGTGCCACCTGGCTCAGTCAAGGAAAGCTCTTCCTTCAGTCCTCAAGTATTGATCGCTGAGAGCGACATGAAGCTGTTCAAGGAGAGCAAGCTTCAGTTGGAGGCTTCAAGGCAAAGTAAAGAGAGAGAGAGAGAGAGAGAGAGGTGGTAGGTACATTCGACACGTTTATACCTGTGCGTGCATACACTGATTGTGAGATGGACACAGACAGGCTGGCATATCAAAATTGCTTGAAGTATGTACGTCTCTGTCACGAGATACAAAATCAGATAGAGAGAAATAGTAGAAAATATCTTCACTCAGCTGCATGCTTACCACACACACACACACACACACATACACACATATATATATATATATGTATAGATGGACACATATATATATATATATGGCATATCAAGGTCTCTCTGAGCAAGGGAGTTACCACTCAGTCAGGCAAATTGAGCAACTGCACTTGATTAGTATGTACAGCGAGTTTTCTCTGTCGACGAGATACAAAATCAGATAGAGAGAATCATCAACACACAATCACGTGATTGTGTGTTGATGATTTTATTCAGCTGCATGATAATTCGAATGAAATGTTGTCATTGGGTCACATGAGTCGGGAAGTTGGGGAAAACTGCTGGTATGCAAGCAGTTAGCTTATATTATGCAGTTATATCAGGTTCCAACTTCTTTAGACTTGTATGGCCCAGTATATGCTTTCCACATGAGAGACATGGGTTCGATATGTGTGTTCCACACGTGATTGTGTGTTGATGGGTGGGTATATATATATATATATATATATATATATATATGGGAGAGAGAGAGAGAGAGAGAGAGAGAGAGAGAGAGAGAGAGAGAGAGAGAGTTGGTGGGTATGTGTGTGTGTGGGTGGGTGGGAAATAAAATTAATTGATGGCATTAGGAAGTGGAAATCCGTAGAAGGGATAAAAAAAGGTAGCATTGGTGAAAGGAAGGATCAGAGTATTTTGAAATGGTATGGTCCTGTGGAGAGAGTGGGGACGGTAGATTGAAAAAAAAAAAAGGAGTATAATTCAGAACTATTATGTGATAAGAACGGAGGACTAGCAAGCGCTGAATAGACTGGGTGACAGAGGTACTGTAAAGAAGGGGCTTAATATCCATAAATGCAAGAATCTGCGTAAGATAGTGAAGGCGCAGTGTCTATAGAGAGTTTTGCGCTACTGATGAGCCTCCTTTGTAAGTGTAAGGAGCGGCTGATATTGAGGATGTGGGTTGCACTACGGTTCATCCATGATTTAGCAGTAATTAGGCTTACGCGTTAGTTGCCATCGTTTTATTTTTATTATGGAGCCACCTTTGTAAGGGAAGTGTCCTGTATTGAACAAAACTGGTTTAATGTGTCTGCAAAATATATTCGTGTTGACAACTGCAATGCTCAATAGAGAGAAAAAAAAGCTAAAAAAAGCGCTGGATGAAATTGAGTTTGCTTTCTTGCAGAACTGACAAAATAATATAGGAGCTCTTGTGACCAGTCGTCATAGAAGCAAAGTTGTTGACACCAAGCGTTTTTACCATTTGAGTGACACCCGCTTTAAGTTATATAAACTGATGTTTCGGCCAGCATGAAATCTCTTCGCTCCAAGAAGGTCAAAGTTAACGCTGTGATCTAGTCTGAATGTAAAAGCAACCAACCGTGAAAGGTAAATGCAGGACTGTCTGTCAGTCTGTTCGTCTGTCAATTACATACACATACATACACACGTATATACATATATATACATACATATACATATACATTTATAAATTATATATATGTGTGTGTGTTTTGTGTATAGATAGTTTGAAAGATAGATAGATATATTCACCACGCATCTTATTTCAGTTAGAGAGGGCGTGTAATAACTGGCATAAGTACAGTATGCATGCATTATGTATACATGCACTTCCAGATGCATCATGCATACCGACTTCCACACAATGGTACCATGATGAAAGACGAAAACGCTAAGGTGTCTTAGAATAACACAGTTTCTGTTGCGACAAACATAAGAGGACTTTCCCCTCTTGACTTAACAGCAGTCGGCTGACCCTCCCTTTTCTGTCCGTCTGTACCTGTAGTTCTGTGCGTCACGCTACCCTCTACAGGTGAATTAGGCGTTCAAGGTTACAGTACCCAGAATAGCTTCGCTTCACCCTCAGTTGCCTCTCAGGTCTCATTGCGCCCTCATTGGGCTCGTAAGTTTGTTTTTTGTTTTTGAGCAATTTTCTTTTAGGAACTTGCCTTTGAGGGATGAGCTTCTGAGCAGTGTTCTTTTCAGGTTTTAGTTTCTGAGACATTTTGTTTTCTAGTTATTGGTTTCTGAGCAATTTTCTTTTTAGGTATTAGTTTCTGAAACGTTTTCTTTTTCAGGTATTAGTTTCTGAGCAATTTTCTTTTTAGGTATTAGTTTCTGAAACATTTTGTTTTTCAGGTATTAGTTTCTGAGCAATTTTCTTTTTAGGTATTAGTTTCTGAAACGTTTTCTTTTTCAGGTATTAGTTTCTGAGCAATTTTCTTGTTAGGTATCAGTTTCCGAAACATTTTCCTTTTTAGTTATTATTTTCTGAGCAATTTTCTTCTTACGTCCAAAGTTTCCATTGCGTTGAAGCTGGTCTGGCTTCGGGACACTAATACAAAACCAAAAGGCTAAAATTTTATGAAAAAAATATTGTATTTAAAAAAAAAATAAGCAGAAATGTCGTAAGTTGAAAACCCTTTACGTTCGTTCAGCCAGTACAAGAAGTCTGAGTATTGAGGAATACGCTTTCATTTAAGATAAATACTGAGGATAACTTAGAGAACCTCCAAAAAGGGATAAAGCTCTTAGGTGTCCTCAAGGCGCCTTCCTGAAAGACCCTCCAAATGTCAATCAACGTGACACGCGACAAAAACTCGACTCCGAAAGATCGCGTCATCCCCGGGTGGCGGAAGGCCAGAAAAAAAAAAAATGTACTTAAGAAGCCTTGAAAGTAGAAGAGGTATAGCAGTAAGCAGGGGTGGAGAAGAAATTGAAAAAGGAATGAAGGAATGAGGAAAGATAACCTGGCGTCGCAACGAACGAATAAGGAAGAGCACAAAAGACAACTTTGTGGGGTTACTAATACTAGGAATAGTGTTGAGTTACAGGTGGGTTGACACGTAAAGCACAACTCGTCATTTTTGTCAGTAGTTGGATGACGCAACCATATTACATCGCAATAATCACAATAAAACAGTTTTTAACATCACAGTGATTTTACCAAAGGCGATTAAAAGTGCATGCACAAAGTCGACCCATTGCAGTAATCACGATAAAACAGATTTTAACATCACAGTGATTTTACCAAAGGCGATTAAAAGTAAATGCAAAAAGTCGACCCATTGCCCTGTCCCGGAAGGCGTGGGAACTTCACAGCAGAGGCGTACCGGTAAGTATTTATGCATACATGTGTGTATACATATCTGTATTTTTTGAATGCTTGTGTGGAACGGATTGCCGCTAATCTTGTAATCTTGTACGTGAAACTTTTATATTTTCAAATATTGATTTAGCGTCTCCCATCTACCAACGTCAAAAGGTTTGGGATCAAATCACAGTTGCTGTAGATGCATTTGTCCCCTACTCTATTTTCTTTGTAAGTTATTCCCCAGATGTAGAGAATTCGATATTAACGTACCAATTGTGGCCAAATAATTGAACATATATATTATGTGTGTGTGTGTGTATAACTGAATCACGAAAATATGTGTGTGATGAATATATTATATAAATAAAGATGTGTGTCTATAAGGAAAGGGAAATATGGAGTGATGTATATATATATTCTTTCGACTGTCTGTCGTTCTTTACTTAGCAGACTGTCTTCTTTAGGGCGACAGACAGTCGAAAGGCCTCGCAGCACTCTAGTGTTTCCTTTCCTTCGTGGATTTTATCTTGATTTATATAATATAGATATAATACACGCACAAACACCATATATACACACATTTTCAATTATTCGGCCATGTGCCGCCAACGCCGCGTGACACAAACGGCCTCTGTGAAATTCTGCCACTCATGTCTTTCCTTTGTTTTGTCATCCAGATCCTTGTATCTTCCCTCCTCCCCACCTTCCCTTCTTATAGTTCTCACCCAAGCACTTATTTCGTCTTCCAACTCCTCTGGTGCCCACGGGAGCCCAGATGATGACGCTGTCATGCATTGTTCTCTGGGGGGTTGCCCGAAGGACATGTCCACGGGACTTCTGTCAGTTCCCTTATCGTCTCTAACTCTGTCCTGGGGTGTACAGTAGGTTTCGTAGAGTGATCGCAAGTGGCATCACACGTACTGTATATAAATTTAATGTCGGCATTTTAGCTGCCAGAAAGCAGTTGTCTAGATTCCAGATACTTTCGTAAATAAGGGGTTTGAAGGTCAACCTTTGTCAGCTTTCGGAATCACTGGACATTTGTCTTTAGTTGTAGTTTTCATTTATACAGCTTATTGCAAGAGACATCTTATTGGTCAATTTCCACTTCTTAATTACCCGTAAGACAAAAGTTGTAAGTGTAATGTGCTCTCATTTGACTCACATTTTACTGTACATCCTGTCGTATTCTCTTTCTTCCATCTTACTTTCCACCCTCTCCTAACCATTGATTCATAGTGCAACTGACCAACTAAAGTATACTTAACTTTTTTCCTCCTGTTACACCTTTCAAACCTTTCACTCCCAATTTCCGTTCCGGGGCCGAATGACCTCATAGGTCCCAGTGCTTGGCCTTTGACTTAAATTCTATATTCAATTCAATTCAAATTGACTCACACCCACAACATTATCCAAGTACTGTGAAGTATATATCATGTGAAAGATAAATCGTATAGCGAATAGAATTAAAAAATTAAAACAAGGCCGATTTATATAGACGTGTAAGCATGTCCGTAAGCTCTCTCTTTCGAAACTCCTCCTTTATTTACGGTGACGACACCGAGATGGGCATGATGGACTTCGATCATCTTCCATTACTCTTGGTATCAGTAGTCCTTGGTTTCACAGAACTCACTTTCTGCTCCTGTGTTCCCAGACTTGTATAACCTGTCCACCAGTAAGGTTTAGCTCCCATTCTTTTCTTTCGAATCTTGCTGGATTATCATTCGTATTTAAAAGATGTTAATAGGTTTGTCTTAAGTAATTAATATACTGATTTAATGATATCGCCATTTTCTGAAGTATATCAGTAGTGTCCTGTAGAACTTTACTTGATTTGTTCTGTGTACTTTTCTTATCAGGAAGTTATAGATAAGTTATCTTATTGTAGGATAGTCTTTTCATACTCGTTTTGTTATATCTTAACTCATTTTTTATTCCATAACAGTTCATGAGAGCATCTGTACATATTCTTAACAATATGACTCTTGCTTTTTCTTCTAGTGTGGAAGCATATGCTTTTTTGCATATTTTGTAAATTTCATTATTCATTCATCATTTAGTCCCAGTGCTTAGCGTATGGCTTAGACCTTGTACTCCATTTCATTTTAATCGTTCAGGCCAGTCCTCTGAGAGCTGTTAATCAGCTCAGTGGTCTGGTTAAACTATTTTGATAATAATAATTTTAATAATAATAATAATAATAATAATAATAATAATAATAATAATATTTGTTTTTCTCTTGTTTTGTTGAGTTGCCGCAACGTGAACATTTTAAATCGTTGCCCTATTTAGTTGCATTGCAATAACAAGATCTTGTGATTGATGTAGTTAAACACCTGCAATCTTTAAAACTCGAAGGTTTAGTTGTAACTAAGGATAATTACCCGCAGGTGTTGCAAAGTTGAAGTTACTTGTATCTAATGATACACCTGGCCTCAATTTCTGGAGTTAGACGGCTTCCCCTGTGCAATATCCAGAAACTTCCTTGCACCAAAACCTTCTCCTTTGCACAGGCAGACTGCGTTGTTACAAGTAGTTCATTGAAATGTGTCTGTTCACTTTTCTTGAAGAGAAATAGTCATCGTTCTTGAGAAGTTGTAGATTGTGTCTGTTGCGTGTAAGCAGTAAGCTTTTTTTTTTTTTTACTTGAGTACTTTCGAGTAATGGAGGCTGCACGTATTCATTCATTGCCAATAAACTATTCACCTAATTTACCGAAGTCAGGT
Source organism: Macrobrachium rosenbergii (assembly GCF_040412425.1). Lineage (NCBI taxonomy): Eukaryota > Metazoa > Arthropoda > Malacostraca > Decapoda > Palaemonidae > Macrobrachium > Macrobrachium rosenbergii. Next base: position 8,703,567 of record NC_089769.1, on the reverse strand, counting down.
GACGCTGAGCTGCAAGGAAACCTGTTCAGTTCACACTTACAGAGGCAAGAAATGCCTTGTTCTCAGACGTGTAATTACTTTTTCTTATTTTTTCCCAGCAAATAGTTCCCCAGAGAAGAGGTGGCTTCTTCGGAAACAGAGCAGCCACAAAGTTCTCATTCAACCTCTTGACTGCTGTAGAAATAATCTGAGCTTCAGAATATTCTACCTTTTTCTACTTCGGTCTTGAAACATTCAAAGAAAACGTAAAGCTGAGCAGTGCTACTAATCACCATAATGTTTCGTTTTTATTTTAGTTTTTCGTTACGTTCCTCTCCATTTACGCAAGGCTTAGCGCTGTCCGTCGAATGGGCTAACCTAATTTTTGCGAATACCTTGTACATTTAGTCTGTTACGAGTCACAAGTGTTGTAAGCCATGAAAGGTCATAACAATTATGCCACACTGCTTGGTTTTACCGACGTGTAATCAGAATGTGTAGCTACGAATCAGAACAGTTTGTTAGATAAGAAAATCCTCCAACTTACACGATTAAAAGTTTTATGATTTATTACCGCCGTCGCCTTTTCGTATCCCTTGGATCGCCTTTGATGACGAGGGAACGAGGGAAAGGACAGTTATCTGTTACTTTGTCACATTATTGAAACTTCTGGAAGTGGTTTTGGGCCAGTTTTCCAACTTTCACGGGTGTTTCACCTCGCCTTTGCTCTCTCCACTTGTCTCGTAACTGAATCGCTGTTACCTTTGTTGTCATAGAAAGTTATGAATCTTGCGTCTTTGAAAGATCTGACATGTTTCCTTGAATTTGTGCAACAATTTCCCATGAATTTCCGTTCCTTTGAAGCGAAAGATTAGCAAAGTTTAATTGAGGAGGTGTAAAGTGTTGGGTTAAAGAGGTGACAGTGTCTGCGCATGACGGGGAATTCGAGAGTATAATGTATTGTTAATCCATTCTAACTAAATATTCAGATAAGATCAACTTTACTAAAATTTCCGGTCATGTACACTCATTTTTAATGTGTGTGTGTGTGTGTGTGTGTAAAAGCCCAGAAAGAGATTGGCTACACTTTAAACATGCCCCTGGGTGAAACTATTTTGGATACCATGTATTGTTATATCGGACAAAGAGTTTAATTCATTTATTATTTATCGGTAAACTGCATTGAAATGGGTTAGTGTTTGCCCACATTCAACATTGAATTCTGGAGTATTATGGCAATTATTGGTGTTTTGGTAAGCGTTCAGGTTGTTGCAAGGTCGCATCTCTCCCTGGTTGGCAGCGCTCTGGTCTTTCATTTGAAAGACCTGGGTCTGATCCTGATGTGAGTCAGAAATTATATATATATATATATATATATATATATATATATATATATATATATATATATATATATATATATTTTTTTTTTTTTTTTTTTTTTTTTTTTTTTTTTTTTTGAAGACATGAGAACGTGTTTCACAGAAATAAGTTTCTTACTCACACCGGGATCGAACCCTGGTCTTTCAAGTGAGAGGCCAGAGTGTTACCAATTCACCCACACGTGTCATGACAGAAGTTGGAAGCTAAGTATTCCGTTCCTGAGGTTTTTCCCGAAAAACTACTCTCTATTTTTTTTCCTTGCTTTTTAGTTTTCTGTAAAAGAAAACTATTGAGATGGCTTTTTGTCTGTCCGTCCGCTCTCAGATCTTAGAAACTACTGAGGCTAGAGGGCTGTAAATTGGTATGTTGATCATACACCCTCCAATCATCAAGCATACCAAATTGCAGCCCTCTAGCCTTAGTAGTTTTCATTTTATTTTCAGGTTAGTGTTAGCCATGATCGTGTGTCCGGCACCGCTGTAGGTGCCAAGAACACAGGCCACCACCGGGCTGTGGCTGAAAGTTTCATGGGCTGCGGCTGAGAGTTTCATGGGCCGCGGCTGAGAGTTTCAGACATCATTATACGCTGTACAGAAAACTTGATTGCGCCGAAGAAACTTTGGTGGCGCATTTTTTATTTATTTAATTATTTATTTATTTTTTCTTCTCATCTCTCAGCATTAAATGCACAGGGCTCCCAATCTCCTAATTCTCTACGTTGATGTAAAAAAAAAAATAATGGATTTATCTTGAGTGATTTACTGATTTAATGATGTCGCCATTTTCTCAAGTATATCAGTAGTGACCTATAGAACTCTGCCTAGTTTGTTTTGTTTATTCATTTATGTACATGTATATATATACATATATAATTAAATAAACGTGTTGGCGTTTATGTGTGCAGACACATGCATCCACAAGTGTACCCTTACCCTAGCAGGTGTTAGCCATGTGGCTATTGGCTAACACTGCAATGAAATTGAAAACCTCTTATTCTTCCCAGCTTTGGCTACAACCCACGTCAGTCAGCTAAACACCATGTATGTGAACCAGAGCTGTAAAAAAGGTAATTTAAATGGAAAACATTCTCGGTAAACAAAAACGAAAAACAAGCACCAAAGAAACCCAGAAGTAGAAAACCCACGAAAAGGAAGCAAATTCAAGAGGATAAGACGTTGGCCTTTTTCAGGATAAGCTCTGTAACGCAACACTTGGATAGCTCCACGTGCCGTTGTGGGGGGGGGGCGGGGAGTCTTAGAAAGTGAAAATAAACAATGGAATTGCAAAAGACAAAAAAAAAAGTAAAAGAAAAAGAAATAGAATATCCGGACATGAGCTGTCTGACTGTCTGTGTTTCTCGCGCCGCATTGGCACTCATTGCCTTGCACCTGAAGCATTGGGTTTGCCATGAGCATTGTGTGTTTATATATATATATATATATATATATATATATATATATATATATATATATATATATATATATATATATATAAAATAGACAGTATTATATATATATATATATATATATAAATTATAAGTTGGCTTAAAAAAGACAGTGTTTAAAGTGTCTTAAAAATCATCACTGGTTTTTTATGTATTTTCAATATATATATATATATATATATATATATATATATATATATATATATATATATATATATATATAATATACATATGTGTGTGTGGAACACAGTGGCCTTAATATCTATGAAACGACAAAATGTGCTGTAGATAGAAGTATATATTTTGCTTTTGTATGACGACACCCCTTTGTATATGTATAGGTTTATATATATATATATATATATATATATATATATATATATATATATATATATATATATATATATATATATATATATATATATATAGATATATATATCGTCATATTCATTTGCTTGGGAAAGAAGAAATGAACGAAAAAAATCGCCATGTTGTGTGATGGTAAGTTTAGGAGTGTGAAGCGAGATATGAATTTGAGAGTAAGGGTTAAAAATCTGGCTTGAAATTTGAGGAAGACATGCGAGACGCATAAGCAAGAAGGGAAAAGAGCACGCAAGGAGAAAATGGATGAACTGTCTGTAAAATAAACAGGCAATTTTGCTTTCTTATCCTGTGAAGTGGTTTATTCTTTCTAACCCTTTTTCCTTGTTGGTGCTACTGTGTTAGATGTTTGTTTGCTTTTATTTTAGTCGTTATTATTTACTTTTTATGTTCATTTTTCTTCTTTGCTTCATCCGAGCATTCAGTTCCCTGGTGGCTGGAATAAGTTAGTGACCAAATAGTCTTATTCCATATGAATGTTGCTCATTTTAATAATGATAATAATAATAATAATAATAATAATAATAATAATATAATGTTATGATCTGCTTTTTTAAGGTATTTTCAGGTGATTGGAGTGTGGCCTCAAAATTTCGGATTTTAAAGTCTTGCAATGGTGGCAAATATGGCGCTCGAGCTGTTTATTTTGGAATAATTTTTTTTCTCTAATCTCGACGGTTTGCATTCTCTTTTATGCAGTTATTATTGGTCTCTACAACACAGTGCGCTACAGCTATATTTAGTGCGTTGAATATGTGGGATTAAATATATATATGTATATATTATATATATATATATATATATATATATATATATATATATATATATATATATATATATATATATATATATATATATATATATATATATATATATATATATATATATATATCGGTGACTGCTGTCTTTAGGAGGCTCGATGGCTCGGTCGGTAGAGCAGCAAACTCAGACTTCATAGAGGTCCGTGGAGAGGGTTCAATCCCCACAGCCGACCGGTCAGAGAAGGCGGATGCTTTGCTATCCGTGTAGACACCCTGGGATTACGTATGTCATCAACGGATAGGTTTGCTGAAAGCAAATGGGTGTTACAGACTAATACACACATAAACAAAGCCACTCCAACATCTAAAAACATAACAGACACCTCACACGTCTCGAACTGTCGACCTAACCGCCCAGTTCTCCTCGCTGTTGGGAGAAAGGGAGCTGGGGATTTGGTACAGTACAAGTACACATTCGTTACCAGGGTCTAAGCGATGTCAGGCAGGGCAGCCGATCGAGGCTACGGCCTACCCCACCGCCAAATCAAAGTCCTTCAAAAGAAGGCATCGTGCTTACCCCATACAAACATGGGAAAAAAGCACGTTAAAACGAAGAAGGAGGTGACTGCTGTCTTTAGTTTCTCTGAGCTACGCACTATCGGGTGAATAATATATATACAGTATATGTGTATATATATATATATATATATATATATATATATATATATATATATATATATATATATATATATATATATATATATATATATATAATGTGTATATATATATGTCTGTGTGTGTGTGAGAGAGAGAGAGAGAGAGAGAGAGAATGGATGCATTTGTACTGATATATTTGTGAGAGTGTGACGAAGTTCTCGATCGCGTGAGGTTTTAGATGAACTAAGTAGAGTTTGAGGATACCGAAATCTTCATTTGGCTCTCTCTCTCTCTCTCTCTCTCTCTCTCTCTCTCTCTCTCTCTCTCTCTCTCTCTCTCTTATCTCACTGACAGACAAATTTGAATGTGAGACGAAACCTCCTTTTATTTAATTCTCGAAAGTAGGTGAAGAACGGTTGTGGCTTTTGTTCATTTTTATCGCAGTTTTTGCTGTTGTTTTGGTTGTGGTCCTGTTTTTGTTGTTGTTGTTGTTTTATGACATTTTTAAGGTTATATTTCAGGTACAGTTAGGTTTTCTGTTTGATAGCAGGATTACGCGAAAACTATTGAAATTTTTATAATTTACCATTTTTTTTAAGACCTCTTGTCCCAGAGGATAATTGTTTAAATTTTTAAATTGGCTGTTATTGCTACAGGTGCATTACTTAGATAAATCTGCTGTTTGTGATATAAAAGTAATTGATGAAGAGCATGAGATAAACTAATTGCTGAAGTACTCAAGATAACCGTGACCTAGTATTCACTAAAGAAAACGTAAATAAGGAAGAGTATGTGGGTAACTATGCTAGATTCGTTTTGGTAGACCTTTAAAATTTCATATTGTTTTTCTAGGTTTTCATTCATTTTCACCATTAAGTTGTTTTCCCCTCACAAATGGATGCTTCAGAGGTATAATAGGAGAGTGGTTACTTGTTACATTTCTACATCAATAATCACAGAGGAATCCCGTGTGCGGAAAATTTCCGTGGAAATAAAGCCGTTTTTACACCTACACAGAAGTCTCATCAGTAGATCATCGAACCCCCAACACACCTTATCTTGAGCGCACATATGCATTTTGATCAACACAAAAAAATTTTCTTCGCCATTTTCTATTAAAGAAAATTCATGGGTATTGTTCTTTGGAAACCTTTTTCTAACAGTCAGGCCCCATTTTCAACTCAGTTTCACTAGACTCCAATTTTGTTTACTCGATGGACTGTAAACCTGCCAGTAGTATTGTTTTTGCTATTCAAAACATTGCAGTTAAATCACTCAGCAAAACCACCCTTTCGTTTTTCTAAACTCAGCTTCTCAAAAACACTCCTCTTTAATTCTGTTCTATTCCTGATTGTATGCACTAACTGTTGCACCTTTTATCACAAACTATTATTATTTGTAAGTCTGCACTATTGTATCAGTCCTCGAAATTATGAAGGAAATCGTAACAGCCAGAGCATTCGGGAATACGCTAATCTTATTAGTCATAGTTTGCGAGACCCGAGTGTCCTTTCTTGTGGGGCCAGCAGCCTCATCTCCATCACCCTCAAGGGAAAAAGGCGGTTAGATATATAAAAAAAGATTATTATTATTATTATTATTATTATTATTATTATTATTATTATTATTATTATTATTATTATTATTATTATGACACTTTACGTTCAGAAATATGCAGAATACAAAACCCCTTCAAAAAGAAAAGTCGAATATTGAAAAAGATTGGTAAAACTCACCACAACCTTTTAGTCGTAAAGCTACTAAAAACGTTTGTCATTTATTGTAATACACATTAAGTGCTCGACTTCTTTATGGTCGTTTTAACCTACATTATTATTATTATTATTATTATTATTCTGCCCTAATACATGGTACTGCATATTGAAAGGTGCCACTGACGCACGCACTCTCTCTCTCTCTCCAAGCAGATGCAGTGTAGCAAGGAACATTGCGTGAATGAGACATCCGCTCAGCGCCTCTTGATCACGATTGAGTGTCTTTGTTTGTTTGCCTGGCAGTGATGTTGGTGATGACGCCCATATGTTTAAGAGAGGCTATTGTACGGCATCAAATAAAAGTGTCCATTTTAGTTTTCTTTAAAAGAAAAATGTTGTGCCGGCTTTTTCTGTCCGCCCGCACTTTATTCTGTCCGCACTTTTCTCTGTCCGCCCTCGGATCTTAAAAACTACATAGGATAGTCCACCACCGTGCCATAGTTAAAGTTTCATGAGCCGTGGCTCATACAGCATTATACCGAGACCACCGAAAGACAGTTCTGTTATCGGTGGCCTTGATTATACCCTGCAGCGGCTGTTCAGAAAACTCGATTGCCCCGAAGAAACTTTGGCGCATTTTTTACTTGTTTCATGTTGTTGATATATCAGTATTTACTCTTCTCTGTGTTTACTGGTTACTTGTAGATGCCTACACACTTTAAATAGCGTTATTGATTTGGTTTTCGTTCTTTCTTTGATCGGTTCTGGGCTAGGAAAAGGTCATCTAGGGTGCCCGTCTCTAAGGCCTTGCTATAAAAAGTTCAGTTATAAATTTTTATTTCATTCGTGAGACAGTGCTCTTCACTGGGTGTTCTGCTAACAGTGTGCCTTGTGCAGGAACATAGTAGGCAGTACTAAAGGTTCTTCTCTGCATCTTCACGGTCCCAAGTTGCCTTTGCTGTTCAACTTCTTTAACTTTACCTTGGGGTCCATTTTCATCTCTCATTTAAGAACAACTCCCTTTGAGCGGCCTTGTGAGAGTTAAGAAATATGGGTTGTAGTCTTGTTCTGCTACTTTAGAGCATTTAAATTTTGTATGTTTGAAATTCAATAATACTTGAAATAATTTGTTTTTTCTTTCTTTTTTCAGGTAAGTTGGAACAAACGTCCCGAAAGTGAGTAAATGATTTAGTTGTAGCTAAGGATAATATTCCTTAATGTGAAACTTGGTAAGCATTTTTGAGATGTGTGGACCAGCTTTGTAATGGCTGAGTAATGTCTAAGGGAACTATGGTATATTGCACTAGTGAGTGTGATTCACTCACTGTGACGAACTTTTGTCCTTTCCTAGTATATAATACTGTCAGTTTTACCGGTAACGTATTTTAAATAAGAAAGTTCATATTATTTTCCGTACGTGTCATGTTGAATTTTTGTGGGAATAACGCTTTAACAAGAGCATTGCTGTACTAAGTATCCCCTTCTTCCACGCATTATACGCTTTTTTTTTTCTTTACTGTTGAACAGCAAGTACTTCACTTTCCGTTCCATTTATTCATTATAGCGTTTCATGATGCTATGTCTTGAAAGAGGTTATTTTCGAACTGGTTTTAACCCTACATTTTAATTCTCCCTTTTAAGAATGGCAACCATGCATGGCTTTCGTGGGCTCATATTTCCGATGTTGGCTCAAGGTGGTATTCAATCTTCGTGTCTTCGCGCCAAAAGCAGGTTCTGTCAACTGTCTTCTCCCTCTTTGTGACGTCACATTGTATTCATGTGCACTCATGCTTTAATTCGCTCTCTCTCTCTCTCTCTCTCTCTCTCTCTCTCTCTCTCTCTCTCTCTCTCTCAGCCAGCCCTAACCAATTGTAGGGTTCGTGCCTGTTATGGAGAAGTCGCCATGCGGTGTGCACATGCGCAGTGTTGAGAACTGGCATGTATCTCCGAACAAACTTGAGTCTGTTTGGCTATCGGACTTTGACTGCCCGATTTAACCTTTCTAATTGTACTTTTAATTTCCTTAATTCAAATTAAATAGTAGTGAACACGTTTGCACTCTCAGAACTTTGGTTGATGCCTGCCACTTTAATTTTGTCACAGGCTCATCGTTAAGCCAGTCTGGTTATAGGTCTAAACAACGGACAGATTTAAATTACGAGTCTCTCTCTCTCTCTCTCTCACTGACTGTCCCCTATGCTTACGTAACCGTAAACCCATAGCATCGGTTTCTGTTTTAGGGGTTCTCTTCCTACGTGTACTTTTCTTGAAGGCTTTTGGGTGTCTGTTCCTAAGGAGCTTAGCAGTGTGAATTTCGTCAGACTGTTGATATCTATCTTTTAACTCGCTCCCTTTCTCCCCCTACGTCAGGAGCCCTCCTCCTCCTCCTACCCCTACTCCTCCTCTTCTTCCTCCTCCTCCTCCATAGGGGTTGAAGAAGATAATCTCTAACCGTTTCTTTAACGTAACAAGAAACACATATTTCTTGCCTTCGAGCTGACGCAATACACCAGAAGTATTTCCAGGCAGTTTTTGGTGAGTAGATCAAGTTTACGTAAAAGCAAGAAAGGCTCTCTCTCTCTCTCTCTCTCTCTCTCTCTCTCTCTCTCTCTCTCTCTCTCTCTCTCTCTCTCTAGATTTTTACTTTGCAAGTTAAACCATCGACGTTCACATAATTCCCATTTTCAGGCGCAAAGGTAATATGTCGAGTAATTTTTTTTTACGTAAGAAAATAGGATTATTATTTTTTTTGTTTTGTTTCGGCGAGGTATTCCGATGACATAATTTTTCCCTGTAGTCTTAGGTATTTAGTGTTTAAATAAACGAAAAATTGTCTACATTTTGAATTCTTTCCGTTTTAGGGCTTTCCATATTTGAATACATGTAATTTCACTTTTATCCATATCATTACTGTTCCCTTAAAAGATATTTTTCTGTTTTAAGGGAAAATCCTTCTTGTTCGCGTACCTTTTTTCATTTATTGTCTAGTTTTATATATATATATATATATATATATATATATATATATATATATATATATATATATATATATAATGTAATTGCATATATGAGTGTGAGTTTGTCGATTGCGTGAAAGGGGATTCAGAGAAAAAGAAGTATTTGAATAGATCCTGTAAATTTAAATTAGAACTGAAAATGCGTGATTGGAGTTGACTACGTTTTGTACTGAAAATTTACCGTGTCATTCATCCAGGAATTGATGACGTCACTCCATGTTGCCAAAGATGGTCGAAATATGTAAACGCTACTGCTTTACTTACCAAAGTTTAAAGTTGTAATATCAAGAAGGATTTAATGATGTATGAGGGCATAATGTACTGCGGCCTTTCCCTTTACTTGTTGCCTTCTCACATATAAAGCAGTGCTGTACAGAAGGTAAAATTTGTGCAGAAAATAAAATGCTGTAACCCAGACAGCTTTTTTTTTTTTTTTTTTTTTTTTTGCGCACAAATCTGGGCCACATTTGACTACATCTAACGACAAATGTAGCCCAGATTCTTGTGTGATTTAAAAAAAAAAAAAGACGCGTCGAAGTTTCTTCGGCCCAATCGAGTTTTCTGTACAGCGTATAATGCTGTATGAGCCGCGGCCCATGAAACTTTCAGCCACGGGCCGGTGGTGGCATGTCCTATAGCGTTGCCAGACGCACGATCATGGCTAACTTCAAGCTTAAATAGAATAAAAACTACTGAAGCTAGAGGGCTGCAATTTGGTATGTATGATGATTAGAGGGTGGATGATCAACCTACCAATTTGCAGCCCTCTAGCCTCAGTACTTTTTAAGATCTGAGGGCGGACAGAAAAGTGCGGACGAACAGACAAAGCCGTCACAATAGTTTTCTTTTACAGAAAAGAAAAAAACTCCCTCGGTTACAGTATTTTATTTTCTGCGCAGATTTTACCTTTTGTACAGTATTGTTTTGTCTTATGTTATGTGGAAAGCAACAAGTAAAGGGAGAGGCTGAAGTACGCGAAGCCCTCATACATCATTAAATCCCTTTTGATATTGCAACTGAAACCTTTGGTAAAGAAAGCAGAGAGAGAGAGACCAAACACCTCCCTCTTCTCCAGAGCAGTATCTCTTTCTCTCGTAAGAGTAGTTTTGACAATAAATAAGGAAAGAAACAACCCGCATTAAAGATACAGTAAAATTGAACTGAAATCATTATGTATGATTTTGTGTCTATTTCTTCAGTGTTTGTACACTGCATTCCTTGGCTATCAGTTGCAGATAATATGTTAAGAAAACGCATTGTATGGATGTTTACAGTAGAACGTGTTTGAATACAAAATCAAGTTCACGGTTTGATAAAACGTGAATACAAGAGAGGAATCCTAGTAGTAAAATGAGAATTTCTTGAGTGGACAGTTAAGAAGTATTTATGAAAGTTTTGATATCTCTGCGCTCAGGTTAGCCTAGCCTTGAATGATACGGATTGGTATTATTAGAGAGTTGAAAATATCTTTATAGTCTGCGTATAATATTAGACAAAGTCACCCTGTAAAGAATAAGAAAAATTTAACCTCAGTTCGAAGGACGCTGGTTTTCTCTTAATCCAACGGCCTGCTTTTCGGAACCTAACCGTGTCGGTGACTGAGAAGTGGATCCATAAACTGTCGTCTTGATTGCAATAATATGTAAAACATGAGCCGAAGTTTCTTCGGCGCAATCGAGTTTTCTGTACAGCCGCCAGAGTGTATAATCAGGGCCACCGAAAATAGGTCTGTCTTTCGGTGGTCTCGGTGTAGTGCTGTATGAGCCGCGGCCCATGAAACTGTAACCGCTACCCGGTGGTGGCCTATCCTATATCGTTGCCAGAGGCACGATTATGGATAATTTTAAATTAAATAAAATAAAAACTACCGAGGCCAGAGGGCTGCAATTTAGTGTGTTTGATGATTAAAGGGTGGATGATCAACATACCAATTTGCAGCCCTCTAGCCTCACTAGTTTTTGAGATCTGAGGGAGGACAGAAAAAAGTGCGGACGAACAAAGCCGGCACAATAGTTTTCTTTTACAGAAAACAAAAACTTTGTCACCTGCTTTGAATATTTTATGTAGAAGTCTGAAACAACATCAGGGCGACAGCTGGTGCTGCTACACCTTTGTTTTGAGCAGGAAACAGACGATTCCTTGCAGAAATGCAAGTCATTTGGTAACCGAAGCAATGAAATGTCTTTTACACGATGGATGAGTTTCTCAAGGTACAACAGTCCTAAAAAAATAAATTTCGGTTTTTAAGAATGCAGGTAACCACTTCTTTCCTTCTTCCTGTGCAATTGGAACCGTGACAGGCCAAGCGAAGGTGCAGTGCATTACGACCCTAAAACAATTCTCCTTGTATTTTATCATTTATGTCTATTTACTTATGAATACGCTAATTTATTTTTTTCTTTTCTAATAACATCTCTTCTTTCTGTATTTCCTATTGCCTTCCGTTACTTCTTTCAAATTAACACCATGTTCTTTGGAAGTTTGAATTTCAGATCAGTGGCCCCATTGGGCTTGTTCCTTATGAAATGTGTTCATATTCTGAATAATAATAATAATAATAATAATAATAATAATAATAAGTTACCCTCCAAAAGATCACTTGTATTCAGTTATTCAGAACCTATTTTTCTCGCCATAAGCAAGTATTCTGTGCTTCCATAATACATATAAAAAAAATTTCTGACAAGTAAGGTCATGTCCAAGGCGACCAGATCACATTGCTTGTTTACGTAATGGCAAAAGCGCTTTGTTTGCTTTGTCTGTAGAAGTGTTCCCTTCAGAGGTCATCAAAGCTAGGTCACGCGTTTCGTAATGCGTTAATCTTGCATACTGATCACCAGGGGTATAGCTACGTAATCTTGTTATGTTTCTTGAGAAAGTCTACCTCAGAGGTTTGTCGCCGAACGACGTACGGGCCCGTAAAATGATTAACGGAAGTCAGGCTAATGATATTATCTTTAAATGGTACTCAAGTAGTAGCATGAGTCTTTAAATGAGGAAACAAATCCACAGTTATGTAGCTGTACAAATATATTTGGAAATGAATCTCCGCAGAGAGCTTTTGAGAAAATGTACGAGTCTCCTTCGTACCTATACTCAAAAGCTGTCTAAGAGATATATTTACAAATGTATTTCTACACTTACGTAACTGTGGATTTGTTTCACCGACGTTATCGTTATTATCGCTACAACAAATTTGTAAATATATATGGGTGGAACAGGTCTAAAGTCATTCATTTGCAAAGCAAGCGCCTACAGAGGAGTGCGCTCTTAAGTGGAAATTGCTGAGCGAAGCTTGTCCAGCCATTATGTTTAAAAGCCCACCGCCTCTTTCTAGCTAAAGTGAAGCTAATACGCTTTCTACATCAGGAAAGAAATGACCCGAGAGTGTCGGCGGGCTTTTGAGTTTGACTTGACCTTGGTTATAGTTCCGTAACACTCCGAGGGTCATTTAGAACTTGGTCTAGAGTCTAGACCCTGGCCTAGAGTCTAGACCTTCTCTTGTAGTACCGTCAGTTCATGTCTGGGTCGTTGTAGGCTTCTTGTCCTCAGCTTATTTTCAAATTCCAGATAATTATCACACACTAACGCATATATATTATATATAGTTCTTGATTGGAGGGGTTGGTAGAGCTCTCGGCTAGCCCGCTGTTGCCCAGCGTTCGACTCTCCAACTGGCCAATGAAGAATTAGAGGAATTTATTTCTGGTGATAGAAATTCATTTCTCGTCGTAATGTGGTTCGGATTCCACAGTAAGCTGTAGGTCCCGTTACTAGGTAACCAGTTGGTTCTTAGCCACGTAAAATAAATCTAATCCCCTCGGACCAGCCCTAGGAGAGCCGTTAATCAGCTCAGTGGTCTGGTTAAACTAAGATATACTTAACATATATAAATATATATATATATATATATATATATATATATATATATATATATATATATATACATATATATATACATATTATTCAGGAGATGAACCTTATTCAAATGGAATAAGTTCACAAGGCCATTGACTTGAAATTCAAGCTTCCAATGAACATGGTGTCCTTTGAAAGAAGTACAAAAGGTAATAGGAAGTATAGAAAGAAGAGGATAAATATTAGAAAAGAAAAACAGGTTAACAAATTAATAAATGAAATTGTAAAAATGTAAGTAAATTAATATACTGATATATACATTATATATATATATATATATATATATATATATATATATATATATATATATATATATATATATATATATATATATATATAATATAATATATATATATATAAATGTAATGTATATATTAATATTTTAATAATTTACTTACATTTTATAGTTTCATTTATTAATTTGTTAATCTATCTGTTTTTCTTTTCTAATAATTGACCTCTCCTTTCTATACTTTCTGTTACCTTTTGTACTTCTTTCAATGGACACCATGTTCCTGGAAGCTTGAATTTCAAGTCAGTGGCCTCTGTGAACTTATTCCATTTGAATAGGGTTCATCAATTGCCAGTGTTCTTCGTTATGTAATTTCGTGGTTAAGTCTAGAGTTGCACATTGCGCGGTTGAAAGTGCCCGGACGTCTAGCGCCCATGGGTGGTAAATTTAGGACGCCCTTGACACAAGAGCCCCGGTTCATGGTCCATTTAGAAGACCAGTGACTCTTCATGTAGCTTTGAAAGTCACTTTTGTGTCTGTGTTATCTAGGAATTCCTGACGGTGGTGTGGTTTAATATCAATGGTGGCGTCAGTGTACATGTTCGTTTTCCCCTCTGACAGGGCAGGAGGCTCTTGAGTTGAAAATGCCCAAACCGGATGAAATTCATTCCTTGGTGGGGCCAGAGCTTTTTCAAAATATTATTACTGGGTATATTAGCATTTACAGGTTCTTACCTTAATAACCGCGTAAGATTTGACTCGATGGTAGCCCTGATTTTGTTAGGAATTAGGTCTCTGTTGTGGTACAGTATTCGAATGTTTTTCTGAGCCAAAATAGTGCAAGCTATGACTCATGCTACCTTTGATAGATAATTGCTACTAATATCATCTCTCTCTCTCTCTCTCTCTCTCTCTCTCTCTCTCTCTCTCTCTCTCTCTCTCTCTCTCTCTCTCTCTCATTATTGTTCATAGCTAAGTATTTATGTAAACAGGTAGGATAAAATAACAATTTATCAAAAGTACTTTTCATTTATCTCCTTGGGCTTATGTGAACTGCATCCTTTTACCGATTTTTCATACTCAGTGTTAAATTTTCTTTGATTTAATATGAATTTAGTTGTCAGGGAGTAAACGCTTGTCAGCCATCTTCTAATAACTTATTAAACACCAACCAGTGAGTCCAGCGAGCCGCTGATTATAATGCACACATCAGTGTGTGTTCAACATATGTTAAATGTATTAAACAAGTGTTCGTCGAAGGCCTTAGTGATGACGTATATCTCTTCCGTAATAATATACTTCGTAAAAATGCAAGGTAATTGTAGACTTTCCCTCTCTCCTCTTGTTTATACATTTGGGAATATCATTGTTAATTTGAGCTTTTATTACTCTCTCTCTCTCTCTCTCTCTCTCTCTCTCTCTCTCTCTCTCTCTCTCTCTCTCTCTCTCTCTCTCAGGTGGATGTTATTAATAGGCCCATGCTTATTAGTAGAACAGAATAGAACAGAAAGAATATAATTTTTTTATTTCCCTCTTATGAGTCATAGACTTTCTGAGGCCCTTTGAATTGTCCAGATTATTTTGTATTTGGTAATTTCCTTTCGTGCGAAGGTGTGCCTTGGGATACCTGGTGTCAGCAAGTCTCCGGTATGAAGAGAACTTCCCGTCCAATAATTCCCTTCCTCTCTGAAGTGTCAACTTTCAAGTGATGAACGCATTTGCATTCCTAATAATTATGAATGTTGCACTGACCATTGAACTGTTTTTTTTTTCTTTTGAATCTGTTACACCCTATTAATGTAAATACATGCATTTTATATTATATTTGAATATATATATATACTTAAATACATAAATACATACATATATATATATATATATATATATATATATATATATATATATATATATATATATATATATATATATATATATATATATATATATTATATATATATAGGTCAGAGTTGCATCCCCGTAAAGGTTTCAGAAAGAGTAACAGAGTGCTATCAATTAGTTGTACCAGCCTTAATTTCTTTGGTATAATTTAAAATTGAATAGTAATATGAACATCCTCAAGTGTTCAGTTGAAGTGACAGTGTTTGTTGGCATCGGTAAACATATTAAATGTACTCTAACCTTATTTAAATATTAATCTGTTCATGACTTTAAATATTGTTACATACATTCTGCAAAAGTTATAAGAGTACGGTAAGTTGTGATGATAGTAGGAGGAGGTGAGGTGCAAGAGAGTATCAGAAATAGATTCTTTTTGCACAGTTTCCCCTTTTAGTTTTCTGTAAAAGAAAACGATTGAGATGGCTATTTGTCTGTCCGTCCGCACTTTTTCTACCTGCCCTCAGATCTTTAAAACTACTGAGGCTAGAGGGCTGCAAATTGGTATGTTGATCATCCACCCTCTAATCATCAAAAATACGAAATTGCAGCCCTTTAGCCTCAGTAGTTTTTATTTTATTTAAGGTTAAACTTAGCCATGATCATGCGTCTGGCACCTCTATAGGTGCCAACAGCACAGGTCACCACCGGGCCTTGGCTGAGAGTTTCCTACAGCATTATACGCTGTACAGAAAACTCGATTGCGCTGAAGAAACTTCGGGGCAATATTTACTTGTTTAAATTGACAGTAGGTAGGAAGATATAAAAAAGTGGAAGATTGACTAAAGAAACTGGTAAAGTACAAGCGTATGGAGGTATTTCGAGTGCCATGTTGGAAGGGCGAAGAATGTTTATATCAGTAGGGCTTTGGTGCGAGGGGCAACGGATCTGAGTGAGAACTAATTGATTATTTATCCTCTTATTCAAATATGCATATGTTTGCGCAATCCTCAGGTGTTCAGACGCTGACGATAACTAATTATCGAAATTACAAATTCATTCAGCAGGTGGCGCCATCAATGGAAATCTGGAGTTTTGTTTACTGAAATGAGATAGGGTAAACTAACTACGTCAGTCATGCATTCGAAAGTAATCAGTTCATGTTAATTAGTCGTACACATTTAAGGCATAGATTTATGTTAATCTTAATTCTAATCATTAATTTCACGGAACGCATATTTATCGCGTGTAGTTCTCTACAGTTAATGAATACCTTGGGCTTATTGGTATACTTTATCTGTGAGAAGCTGTGGCGTCACATTTTTGTTTTAAATCCCTATTAATATCTTTTCCCCACTCTTGATTATTTTTGTCACTTATTACACTAGTTTTATCAGTTCCATTTCCCTGCCCTCCGTAGGGGGTTAGTGCCGTCAGTGCCCCTCATGCGGTGCACTGTAGGCATTACTTAAGGTTTTTTGCAGCGTCCCCTCGGCCCCTAGCTGCAACCCCTTTCGTTCCTTTTACTGTACCTCCTTTCATATTCTCTTTCTTCCATCTTACTCAGCACCCAATCCTAACAATTAATTCATAGTGCAACTGCGAGGTTTTCCTCCTGTTACACCTTTCAAATCTTTTACTGTCAATTTCCGTTTCAGCGCTGAATGACCTCATAGGTCCCAGTGCTTGGCCTTTGGCCTAAATTCTGTATTCATTTCTGTTCAGTTAAAGCATTAGAAGCCAAACCCTGTGGCAGTCTAGAAGTTGTTTTCAGTGATTACGGTAAAGTACTTCATTACAATAGAGAAATTTATGCCATTAATGCAAAGGTCATCAATGGCCATCAGTCTAGCAAGGGGATCTGCCCCACTTCTCTTTTGATGTACTTGATTTTCTCCCTTTCCTTCCCCTGCTTTTCACATCAGTGGCCCTCTCTCACTCAGCTGTGTAATGATTCCTGTGTCATGTTAAAATCTCTTTAGTCAAAGGAAGGACAGATTGAACTTTGAAATACCTAGATTGAGCTAAGGGAAACATCTATCATTTTGGCTTTGAAGCCTCTTCAGAATCCGTTGTCATTTGCTCCAGACCGCCGAGGTTTTTTGGAAGTTTCAATAACTATTTTTTTTTTTTCTTAACTCTCACCCTTCGTTTTTGTACGGGTTTGGGACAGGTATGTTGGATAAAACTACAGAAACGAGCTTGTTACTTCAGTAAGCGTTCAAAACAGGTTCAAATAAAAAAAATGCTCTTGTCCTGAAATCTGTGGGGAGTTGGGAAAAATTCGGGGGAAGTGGATATTCAGAAGTATTTGAATGACTAAATTACTTTGTTTTCCCTTAGTAATATTGCTTTTTAAGTATCTAGTGTCCCTCGTCATCGTTTTCTGTCTTTCTAGGTAATGGGAATTGGTCTCCCAGTGCCGACCTTTGCAAAAAAAAAAAAAATAAAAAATAAATGAATAAATAATCGTAATTTTCGTTTTTTGAATGGATAAAGCTATAGTATAACGCGTTCAGTACTACTATTATTAAAAAGTTTTACTAATTTATGCAAATACGCATTTAAGAGAAAAATATTAATGTTTTTTGATGCGCTTAGTAAGGTACGGTTGGTGATAGACACTCGTTCCAAAAAAAGGACAACAAATTGAGCCGAATTTCCCAGCAAGTCGTACTAGGCGAAGTTGCTCGACTCAAGGTCTCGGTGAAGGAACTGGTTCCTGTGGTTTCGGTAAGTTGTATTGGGGGAGGGGCACACCTTAATAAAGGTTTGGCCTCTGTGAATATTGTCGTGCCTTACCACGTCTCTACATTATGAGGTCTTTATTTAAGAATGACAGCAACTTGTAGTTATGTCCCTTTTAAGGGAATTAAATGTGTGGCTGTTAAGCTTCGGTACCTCAGCTTACCTATTTCATGTTTTTAAAGGCGGTATATGTGCCCTTTTTCCCCTAAGGGGGTCAGTGCCGTCAGTGCACCTCATGCGATGCACTGAAGGCATTACTTAAGGTTCTTTGCAGCATCCCTTCGGCTTCTACCTGCAACCAATTTTATTCCTTTTACTGCACATCCTTTTATTTTTTCTTTCTTCCATCTTACTTCCCACCCAATCCTAAAAATTAATTCACAGTGGAACTGCAAGGTTTTCCTCCTGTTACACTTTTCAAACCTTTTTACTGTCAGTTTCCGTTTCAGAGCCGAATGACCTCATACCTCCCAGCGCGTGGTCTTTGGCCTAAATTCTATGTTTAGTTCCATGTGTCCTTTTCCATATATGTTCCCTCTGTTCAATTTGCCTTTTTTGGCTTATCGAGCATTTAATGAAAATTCGTACTCCTAAGGAGAAAGCCGTTTCTTCATTTGTGAAATAATTCTTGTCTTTCATTACCCGATTAGAAGCTCTGATAACGTATCAGGACAATATGTGACACCCAAGGGTTTTAACCCGGTACAAGCCCGTTGGGTATGACCGTAAAAATATAAACAAAAGACTGTGAATATCATAAAGATAATGACCCCCAAGAAATATTAGTCCTTGATAACGACCCCACGAACTTTGCTTGGGGTCGCTCTCTAGGAAAGGTCCCCAGTTTGAGTAAGACGAGAGACTTCGTGCAAGTTGATAATTTTATAACAAATTTCATTCCAATTACTGTTTGTAATGAGCCTCCGCTACATTGCTGCATGGAAGTTACCCCTCCAGATTATAGTTGCTTTAGCCCCGAGAGGAATGTAGCCTGCAATGGGACTGATTGATAATAAGGATGGTTCTATACAACGTCTCATTCCATCTACTCTTCCCCTAGTCTTCCTTGTTTTATGGCTTTTACTCATCATCTGTTCTTTTCTCACGTAGCTGTTCATCTTCTTCATTTATATCTTCCTCAGTTTACCCTTTTTAATAATAATAATAATAATAATAATAATATTTATTTCGGCTCGGGTCCATATACTTGGTATGTACAAAGTGGAGAACTACATTATACACAATCTAGATACATGAGATAAAATGATAATTGGCAATATCCACAGTTTCTGAAGTAGTAGCAAAAATATAATTATAATTATGGTAATGACAGTACTGATATATTGAGAGTAATATAATAAATATATTAAAAATGATAACAGTTAGGAACAGATTGCATACAGTTGAATCCAGCTACGGACCTTAGGTGATTACGGAAGTCAGGTCCGGAGGGCTAGATACGAAGAGTGAAAA
Organism: Macrobrachium rosenbergii; assembly: GCF_040412425.1. Classification (NCBI taxonomy): domain Eukaryota; kingdom Metazoa; phylum Arthropoda; class Malacostraca; order Decapoda; family Palaemonidae; genus Macrobrachium; species Macrobrachium rosenbergii. The sequence goes on along the minus strand of NC_089769.1, from coordinate 8,684,026 downwards.
GGCAAATCTCAGTAATAATAATAATAATAATAATAATAATAATAATAATAATAATAATAATAATAATAATAATAATGATAATAATGGTATTAGTAGCGGGCATAGACTTAAAGCAATAAGCTGTCACAGAATGAAAACAAAAGCCTGGTTAAACCCGCCATCAAGAGCGTGGGTTATTTTGTTTTGAGAATGTCCTTCGGTACTCTTATGCAACAGATCCTGCAGATGTACTTTGCACACATCCCTCCGCTTCACCGACCATTGTTGGAGTGTGTGGTTAGGATCAGTCCTCTCGTTGCCTTTCGTGATCATATTGAAACAAGAGCTTACCATATCCACAATTCTCGGAACTTTCACTCTTCCTCAATGTTCCTAAAATATGTATTATTTTCAGTTTCTATTGTTAGTTTGTTTATTAGCTAAGGAGACCGTTCAGTTACGTATTCTCCTCTTTTGACACAATAACTGGGCAAGAATTTGTTTCGTTTGCACCTAAGCGCTTATCGTTATCTTTAACGATAACGATATGCGTCTTTGAACTGGGACTCTGGTAAAGCTTAAAAGCGCGAGCTTGCGAACTCTCTCTCTCTCTCTCTCTCTCTCTCTCTCTCTCTCTCTCTCTCTCTCTCTCTCTCTCTCTCTCTCTCTCTCATACTTTGTCACTTTCCTTTATGTGTATTACCCATGTGTAAGCAAGAGAGAGAGAGAGAGAGAGAGAGAGAGAGAGAGAGAGAGAGAGAGAGAGAGAGGAAGGGGGGAAAGGACTTGGTCTTGTCGCTTTTCCTCTATGTATGATTTATGTGAGAGAGAGAAAGAGAACGTGAGAGGAAGACCGTGTTCTTATCTCTTATCCTCCGTGCATGAGAGAGAGAGAGAGAGAAAGAGAGGGAGGATGAATCTGTCCTGTCTTCCTCCTCCTCCTCCTCCTCCTCCTCCTCCTTCTCCCGAGTATTGATTGTGAACGAGGCTGGTGGTTCAGTACTGGCGTTGCAGCTGCTTCCTCTGACGATGCTTCTTAGTCTGCTGCAGCTGCTGCAGTGCCCACGGCCAGATGCTTTATAGCGTGAGCATCTCTTGTGATTGATGCTTCGGTAGAATTCATTCATTTTCCTTCTACCCGAGGTGAAAGAGGTAGTGGGATTTAAAGTAATTACCTCTTAAAATGGATTTCCAAAATTGCAATGCTTATCAAGAGATGCTTTTTATTGAAAGCATTTTTTAAAATGCTTTTTATTGAAAACATTTTTTAAATGCTTTTTATTGAAAGCATTTTTTTAAATGATGCTTCAGTATATTTGATGAATTTTCCCATAGTTTCAAAGCCAGAGATGCTTGTGGGTAGTTAATTTAAATACAAGTTTTGCAAATAGAACTTTGCGAATATTTCCATGTCTTCAAAGACATTCTTGATAATGTGACTACCATTTTAATTGATACTACACTAGGAATGACATATTTTCCTTACTTTTTAAAGGCACAGTGAGTTTTATCAATTTCCTCTGTGATCCCATTAAAAACAAGTAAAAATGGGCCGAAGTTTCTTCGGCGCAATCGAATTTTCTGTACAACCGCTGCAGCGTATAATCAAGGCCACCGCAAATAGATCTATCTTCCGGTGGTCTCGGTATAATGCTCTATGAGCTGCGGCCTATGAAACTTTAACCACGGTCCGGTGGTGGCCTATCCTGAATCGTTGCCAGAAGCACGATTATGGCTAACTTTAACCGTAAATAAAATAAAAACTACTGAGCCTATAGGGGGCTGCAATTTGGTATGTTAGATGATTAGAGGGTGGATGATCAACATACCAATTTGCAGCCCTTTAGCCTCAGTCGTTTTTAAGATCTGGGAGAGGACAGAAAAAGTACGAATAGACAAAACCGGAACAATGGTTTTCTTTTACAGAAAACTAAAAGTTATAATTTATGATATAAAGTAATTAAAGAATTTATAGGGCGTTCGATGACGTTCAGCGGAAGAAGTCTTTAGCTTTTGTCAATGTTACTATAGAAAAACAGTTTATCGTATTGTAACCTAATTTGCATCGTTTCGTTTTTAAAGTTATTCAAACGAAGGTACCAGCGTGTCTTAAGAAGGCGAAGACGTGATTCCCAACAAATATACCTGTAAGATAAATAAATAACCCTAACAAGCCCCGAATAAAAAAAATTAGCTGGGCAGTTCATTGGTTATCACCTAACGTTGCAAGATTCCATCATACAGACTTTGCTTTTGCAAACTTAGGATGAGAAATCACGTCAGTCACATCAGCGATCGTGGCTCGATTGTGCCCATAAGATAGAGAAGAAAGTGGAACAAGTTTTTTGAAGCACTCGTTAGCCATATTGCCCCACTGTGATTGCCGTCACTGATTGGTTATGATTAGGCAATTTCTTTTGGGCCTATTATTATTAGTAGTAATATTATCATTATTTACACATAGCGTTAGGACGAAATTTGCAGGTTACATATTGTGTTTTAACTAAATTTTCTTTAGTAAGAAAAAATCGTTTTATTCGTGCATATCTCTCGGTTGATAACTGCAGTGTCAAGATTCTGAGACAAATTTTTAAAACTCCTGTCCAACAGAAAAAGGATAAATTAAAAAATATCAACCGTAAGATAAATGCAGATAGAGCAGTTATAGTCTTTAATAAATCTTGTTTGAAAGTGGGTCTCTTCCTTAATGTAGGTCTATGTATCCCATTATGGATACATAAATATACATGAATATATCTTGAGGATCCTCTTGACTGTTATATATCCTCGTTTACCTTCATCCTTTGTGTTCATAACAAAACAAAAATAAATAAGTAGCTTTTATATATATATTTCCATTATTTCTAACTTTTTTTTTTTTTTTTAGGTTCTCAGGCCTCATTATGACCATTTGCCGCTCATTCAATCTGCACAGACCAATCAACAAGATTAGCCTATAAGCTTTGAAATTTGTGGCGAAATCGCAATCCTCATGCTGAATCATTATTATTATTATTATTATTATTATTATTATTATTATTATTATTATTATTATTATTACTTCTAACTATGTCTTCGTTATCCTTACAGTAAAGTCCGGTTCAAAGGTGAAATGGTATACCATTCAAGGTAATATACGCGTACGGAGGTCCAGTTAGCGCATGCGCTAGATTACCGTAAAATTCATTATACCGTTCCAGACAGCATACAGGGTTTTGTTTAGGTTTGTCTTTAATGTAAAGCTCTCTGTTGAAAGCCAGAGAAAAAAACTGATTTACAACAGTATATACTTCTTAGTATATTACAAGTAAAACTTATATACTGTATTGCGTAGATAATTATGTTGTTAAAGGACATTTGTATACGGATGTATACGGAAAAGTTTAGCTCATGGTCTAAGCGCATATTGTTATAAATACTCTTCCCTAAGTATAAAGAGGAATTAAGATTTATAAGGATGGTAAGATCGAGTTCGTTTACGTTCAGAGAGAGAGAGAGAGAGAGAGAGAGAGAGAGAGAGAGAGACTCATTTATGTATAGATATGCGTGTTTTAAAAACAATTATGTTTAAAAAATGAAGTTGAACAGCTCTTCGGATGTATTTTCATCGGCATAAGTTTCAAGTATCGTTTCATTGGCTGTATTGCAATACAGATCGTACTAATGTATAATCGTACTTTCGTATGAAATTTCAATCTATTTAATTTCCAAATTTTACTTGAATTGCCCGTTTTTTGATATGCCTGTTTTAATCATTCACCAAACTCCAACTCAAGAGAATCTGTACTGAATACCATTGTCCTTAAGTGCTTGAAAGATTTAAGTTTGATCCTTTCTCCAGCGAGTGTTATTTCATCCCCTTATGCTTACTCTGTCCTCACTACTTCAGATCACAAATTCATTTTGATTCCCATCTGTCCAGATATATGACACTTGCTGTTAAGCAGGCTTTGTAAATGTTGTGGTGTTTTGCTGATTAAAAGTGTTATCTGCTTACTCTGTGTTTGTCAAGCTTCTGTCGTTACTCTTATCTAAAGCTCCTCTTCTATTTCTTAACTATTTTATATTATAAAAGCTGTGAGATGGGATACATCAAAGATGACAGAACATTCCCCATTAGCACCACAATAGTTACAGAAAATTCTATTTACAAGACTCCGACAACGTTAACTTAGCATTTACTTCACTCAACCAGCTCGATATGTTCTTCATGAACACCACAGTGGGGCAAGACCTTGAAAAAAATCACAAATAGGAGAACAAATATATTTAAAACTACTTAAAATTTCGGAGCGTCATGTTCCCTCCTCAGTGTGGACACTAAAAACCAACTACCAGTCTCCACACTGAAGAGGGAGCATTACTCTCCGAAACCTTATGTGGTTTTAAATATATTTGTTCTCCTATATGTGTTTTTTTTTTTTTAAAAGTCTCAGCTCGATACTGATCTGTTATCATGATACAAGTCCTGCCTTAATACTGGTTTGTGGATCCTGTCAAATTCATTGTCAATGCCGGCCTTGCGTAAAACTATTCGGTAAATCAATAGCTTTCGTTCCAAGCGCTGTAATCTTCTGGTGTATCAAATATCCTGGTGTATCTTGACTAACAGGATATGATCCTGTTTTGCTTTTCCAGTTATAAGTGACTGTTTGATCAATTTATATTTCGAAACGCTCTTTCTCATGTTCAGGGTAGCAATGTGACACGTACGTTGTGTTCTTTGAAGAGAATGAGGAAATATGTCACCTTCCCGAACAACTCTCAAGAATGCCGTAGAATGAATATAAGTTACCCATTGAAGCATAAATATACTCGTTTTCTTTTCACGAAAAAGATGGAGAAGAAAACGTTCGGGTACATTTGTAGGACTAACTACAACAAAGTAAATTCTCTCTCTCTCTCTCTCTCTCTCTCTCTCTCTCTCTCTCTCTCTCTCTCTCTCTCTCTCTTCTTTTACTTTTCCTTTTCGATAATTCTATATGTTAGCTCCGCGCCTGTTTTTACCTTTTCAGCTGGTTTTTTCTACACTTTTAGGGGTTCTGATACTGGCGGTGCATCTGTTTGTTGTCGGCCAAATGGAATGTCCCTTCGCCGTGTTTAGTACTGGCCCGGGGGTGTTGGGTACCCATACGTTAACAAGTTATTGCACTTACCGGACGGGATATGAACCGTTCGAAACAGGCGTATCTGTGATCTGTCTTGTGAAGATCGCGCATGGAAACCCCTTGTTGGATGGACTTCACGGGTTAATTACAGGTTAATTACACTCGAGCGCCAAAAATTAAAGGTAAATTCGTAATTAGCAACCAAAAACCTGTAGAAGAAGTTAAGTTAGAAGGCAGTCGCCGCCGCGGAGCTGCTGTATAGTTCTACCTCCTTTTCCATTTCCTTTTTTGATTTTCCCTATCCTTATCCTTACCCTTTACAAGTATGTGTATGAATTCACAATGGAGTATACTTTTTCCTTGCCATTTTGTTAAAATAAAAGTGAATGGGTCGGTTTTTGTAAACGGAACTTATGTAATAACTTTTATCGTAAACTTACGGAGCACTTGTCATGGTAGTACTATTAATGGTAATGCTGCTACAAGAATAGGATTATTTATAGAAAATAGAATTATGACGGACACTCACATTCCAGCTGACAACACAAAGAGACAATTGGGTTAAATTATTTTTCTATTTTTGTCTTGTTATGCACACGTTTTTGCAGTTAACATTTTGCAAAGGATCATCTGAAAATGATAGCAGCAGTTATCTATAGCTAAGAGCAATACTCTGTAAACAGCTTATCTTTGAAAGGTTTATATAACCAGACGAAAATAGAAACACAGTTCTAATAAGGATGCTGATCTTTGCAAAGCAAGTAGCACGCACTAACGTCCAGGTCGCAGACACTAAAAGGGCTAAGGAAGTACCAATTTCTTCCCTTATCTAGTGTTTCAGTACGTTTGCATATATTTATTGATTTCTGTGAAAAAGAGAATAGGGAGTCGAATCGTACACAAGTATTGCCAAATATTCAAAATCATAAAGGTACAGCAGTACAACATTCTACATCCGTGGTTTTAAAATGTCCGCAGTATCTTTGGAGCTACGAACAGATCCACAAACTTGAAGTATAACGATGCACTGAGGTTCCTGGAACACGGTATGCGTGATCAACTGATTTACATAAGAAGTCCAGTTTTACTGAACAGCTTCTGCCTCACACTCAGCAACGTCATTTCGCATTCGAGAAAAAAAAAATGCGCCGGAGTTTCTTCGGCGCAATCGAGTTTTCTGTACAGCGTATGATGCTATATGAAACTCTCAGCCACGGCCCATGAAACTTTCAGCCTTAAATAAAATAAAAAACTACTGAGGCTACAGGGCTGCAGTTTGGTTGTTTGATGCTTGGAGGGTGGATGATCAACATGCCAATTTGCAGCCCCCTAGCCTCAGTAGTTTTTAAGATCTGAGGGCGGACGGGCAGACAAAAAGCCATCTCAATAGTTTCCTTTTACAGAAAACTAAAACTACCTAAAAAAAAAAAAGAAAAAATGTGAAACCGCTCTGAGTGTTGAGTAAACAGATGTGGGCACTTCTATGAAAAGTAATGAGAAAAAAAAAACTATTTTAAAGAGGTTACAGGGAGTTTAAATGACATTTCATTAACCATACACAACTATCATACTTATTTAACTAATATATATGTTTGAAAATGTATGTACCTACTTGCTCATTTATCCTTAATAGATTAGTTATTCATCTGTGACGCGATTTCACACAAATCAGTTTATCATTATATTTAGTGGTATCGTTTTTTCACATGCCTTGCTGATAAATATCCATTTAGACATACGCCGTAACAATTTTTTATAATAACTACTTCTTGGGCTTAAAATCAGTTTAGTGTGCAAAAATAACTCTTTTGCTTTGCTAATTTTGCGGTTGTATTAATGGTTGTGATACTTAGACGTAATATTCTCCCAGTTAAGGTATACGTTATTCATTTCATTATCTTATGTAAAAAAAAAAAAAAAAAAAAAAACTTACTGAATGGTGTTTATCACTCCGCCAAAATGTACTCCATCAAAACGGGAGAGACCTCAAAGAGTGAATCCTCTCTCAGCCAAGATGAAACCATTGATGAGATATTCGCAGATTCTCGTTGGGTTTATTATTTCCCTAGAAATGAAATGAAAATTTGGAGAATACCCAAAATCCAAAAGTATCCAAAATTAATAAGAAGAAAGAGCCAGAGAGGTATTTTAAAGTCATCGTATTCGCTTGAAAGAAAAGATGAAAGCGGTGCATAATTAGCCTTTATTCTCCGACACTGACACCAGAGATATTTCAAAGAAATAGATACTGCTCTATTTTTCTGAAGTAAAACTTGGTTTTGAAACGTTTTATGAATATATGTGTATGTATATATATATACACACACACACACACACATATATATATATATATATATATATATATATATATATATATATATATATATATATATATATATATATATGTGTGTGTGTGTGTGTTACATTTGTCTGTACAAGATATTACTCTAATCAAGCCGGTTCAGTATTGGCTAACGGTGACAGCATTACAATCTAGCAAAATTCCAAAGCCCTTTCTTGCATCAGAACTTAGTGACCTTTTTATATTAGAAAAATTGCATGTTTAAAAAAAGAAATCTAGGTCCGACAATTTCAACTGGGAAAGTGACTTATACAATTTTTAATCGTTATGAAATCGGTTCAGAAAACCACTGCAATCAAGACCCACTGAATAGCCTCGATGAGGTTGTTGGCCTGCTTTCCACTGTAGAACTTATGACCAGAATGTAATGGCTGGACACATTTGATGTCATAAACTTAACGAAAGCTCTGATTTTTTTTCGAGGAAAAGAATTGTAGGTGGAAAGCGGTCACTCCGTGGAGAGAGAGAGAGAGAGAGAGAGAGAGAGAGAGAGAGAGAGAGAGAGAGAGAGAGAGAGAGAGAGAGAGAGAGGGGGAGAGAGAAAACAGTTCAGAGGATTAGAACCTTTTTCACAACATGGGCATAAATATAAGAGACAGAGAGAGAGAGGTTTTTCGAAAACAGTTCAGAGGATTAGAAACTTTTTCACAACATGGGCATAAATATAAGAGAGAGAGAGAGAGAGGTTTTTCGAAAACAGTTCAGAGGTTTAGAACCTTCTTCACAACATGGGCATAAATATAAGAGAGAGAGAGAGAGAGAGGTTTTCGAAAACAGTTCAGAGGATTAGAACCTTCTTCACAACATGGGCATAAATATAAGAGAGAGAGAGAGGTTTTTCGAAAACAGTTCAGAGGATTAGAACCTTCTTCACAACATGGGCATAAGTATAAGAGAGAGAGAGAGAGAGGTTTTTCGAAAACAGTTCAGAGGATTAGAACCTTTTTCACAACATGGGCATAAATATAAGAGAGAAAGAGAGAGAGAGAGGTTTTTCGAAAACAGTTCAGAGGTTTAGAACCTTCTTCACAACATGGGCATAAATATAAGAAAAGAGAGAGAGAAAACAGTTCAGAGGATTAGAAACTTCTTCACAACATGGGCATAAGTATAAGAGAGAGAGAGAGAGAGAGTTAGTTGATAATGCTAGTATAAAGAACAGTTACAAATCCACCTAATTAGACGTATGTACAGTAGCAGTTAGTCTTATTTGAGCTTTTGCACTTGGAAAGCTTTTAATCAGATTTTAACAAATTATAGGATTTTATGGGTAGTGTTATAATAATAACTACATAGTTCCACTTCAAAGTTAGTTTTTTTTTGTTAATTTTAGCCGGGCTGTTTCACAGACGTACAATATGGAAAGAGAAGGGTATAAAGGTGAGGAAATAACCCACAAAAAAAGATATATACCTGTAAGTCGACACGCTTGTCCATTTTAAAGGTCTCTCTCTCTCTCTCTCTCTCTCTCTCTCTCTCTCTCTCTCTCTCTCTCTCTCTCATACATATGCCCGTGTTATGAGGGTGCTAATCTCCTGACCTGTTTTCGAAAAATTTCAGTTTCTTATGCTATTGTATAATGAAGTAACGTATATTGGAACGAATGTTTAGCCCGTTAATGTTTTTCGTAATGCTTTCTCATTCAAGTGACAAAATTGTGAAAAGCCTTGTAAACATGCTGATGGTCAGTGATAACTTCATTTTTTGGATTTGGAGTGATCTAACTTATGCGTAATATTGTTATACCCACATGTATTAAATCTCTATTTTCTAATCTACTTTTTTAGTATTTTTTAGTTAACCTCTATGTATGAAATTCACTCCAGTGTATTTCTTGCGAAATAAAGCGTTAAGTTAGATTTTATGGGGAGTACACCGAAAATGCCATCATGATAAAACTGAGGTAATAACCATTAGAAACTATATATTATTCACAAAACTAGTTACTTTGTGGGTCATTTGATTCACTCTAGTCATCATACAGCTTCCTTTTTGTCATTATATTTTCCATTACAATAATAAGTTTGGTGCCGTTCATAAATGGCACTAGTCCAGCTTCAACCCTCCAGGGAGAGTAGTCGGAATATAGATTAGTGCAATAAGAATTGATAGGTGGAGTGTACACCCCGTAGAGTTCGTAAGTGGCGTGCTTTGGGTGAGAGAGGTTGGCCATAGCAGAATTGCAATATGTAACAGATTGCATTCCGAAAATGAACATGCTAAGGATATCGTAAGGTTTCACTGTTATGTTAAAAAAATAACATTATTTGAGAAAAACAATAACCAAAGTTTTACGTTTGAGAATGTGTCCTCAATTGTTTCACTGTTATGTTGAAAAATTGAACAGCATTACAGAAATGCATATCAGAAAAACAGTAGCCACGGTTTTACACACGACAACAGAAGTCCTCTGGTAATTGGAAGCGTGACATCGCGGCATCTCACTGCAAAGTTGATGCTGATGCTGTTGTTATGTCCAGAAGAAGGTTGCTGTCCTGTCGGGGTTGGTATGTAGGTAACGAGATAGTTGAAATTTTCATGTATCATTCCATTTTGATGCATATTATTTCCTAGGTATAAGTCGGTAAGTATTGGCTGTTCGAGGAATAGAATTTAAAACTATAAATATCTCACGTGCAGTTTTCTTGACAAATTATAATACTGAAAAACACACCCGCACTTGTATGTGTATGTATGTATGTATACACACACACACACACACACACACACCCACCCACCATTTATTATCCACATATACCTCTTATATCGAATTCACTTTACCTTGGGAATAACCTACACCCAAAGAGAATTATACGTGATAAGTGTATCTGGCTCGGCCAGGATTGCAACCTACGCCTTTTGGTTTTGATACAAAGGTAGACAGTTGACTTATCCACTAAGTGGATAAGATAAAGTGATTTTGATGATAAAGAGAATACTTTTAGGTTGCAATAGACCTACGATAGCATTAAAAAAAATTTTATATTGTAAAAATTTCCGTGTCCGTCGCGAGGCCTTCCGATATACACCACGTGCATTGGTGGCATTCGCCGGATGATACAAAATAAAAAAAGACAAATAAAAGGAGTTTTCGGAAGTTATTTTCTCTTTTTATCTATATGAGATTAGATAAGTTACGTGACTTGCTTTACTCGGCCATCACCCCAAAAAGGAAGTCGCCGTAATTGTCTTCTAGTGAGTGAAAGGGTTTTGCATGACCTTCTCTCTCTCTCTCTCTCTCTCTCTCTCTCTCTCTCTCTCTCTCTCTCTCTCTCTCTCTCTCTCTCTCCTCGCGCTGGAAATTTTCTTATACGGATAGCTATATTTTTCCCCATATCGAAATGTTATGAGGATGTGTGTATATATATAAATATATATATATTTATAGACAGATAGATAAACCTTAGTATGAAATGAAGATGAACTGACCTAAACTGAAATATCTATCTATCTACCTATCAATCTATCTATCAATATTTTTGATATATATATATATATATATATATATATATATATATATATATATAATATATATATATATATATATATATATATAAATATATATATATATATATATATATATATATATATATATATATATATATATTATATATATATCCGTCTATCAAAAATATTGATAGATAGATCGATAGGTAGATAAATAGATAGATATTTCAGTTTAGTTCAGTTCTTCTTCACTTCACGCTAAGATCTATCTATCTGTCTATATACATAGATTGATAGATCGATAGGTAGATAAATAGATATTTCAGTTCAGTTCATTTCACCTTTATTTCATATCTAAGATACATAGGTAAAAGAGATTACAGTGATACAAAATACACTCAGGTCGGATTGTGTACTGTACATATTTACATAAAATATTCATGAATAATAAATATCCTGGTACTTATATCTTCATATATGAGAGCTGATAGTCAGCTCAGTGGTCTGGTTAAACTGTCTTAATAATAATAATATATCTTCTTAATGGATAAAAACAAACAAACCAACATATAGGCTATCACATTTAACTTCCATAACATTCCAGTCAGACTGATAGATATACATGTATATATAGATATATGTATACATGTGTTTGTGCATATTTATATGTATATACATATATATTTGTGTATGAACATGTATATATATATATGTGTGTGTGTGTGTTGTATGAATATGTATATATATGTGTGTGTGTGTGTATGTATATATATGTATATTATGTATTCTTTTCCTTCAGCCGCGTCTATATGTATTCGTCCATCACCACCACTCTTCTACTGCATTATATGAATCATGGTCTTTGGAGCATGTGGTGCGTGTACTTATGCGACTGCAGGTATGAGAAAATCTGGTTTCCGGGCGCCCGAGCGCATGCAAGTTGCAAAGTTGGTGGAGGCTGGTAACCGCCACCCGACTGCCCTTCCGCTCGTAAGGCCTGGTGGTGCGTCGATCACATATCATTGTTTCCTCCGAATAAGAATGTCTGCGTTTTTTGCCCGTGATTTTTTACCCCTAATTTTTTTTTCCCCCCTTCGCAAAAGCTTCTGTAGAGCTACGAGGTTTCTCCATGACTGTCATCTTGGTTTTATTATTGTTTCGTGTGTAAATAGGTTTGTCTTTATGTGGATTTTTTTTTTTTTTTTTTACTGGTTTATCGTTATCATCCTCTTTGGTATGCGTGTATTCTTTGCTGAACGAGGTTCTTCCTTTTGGTTCCGAGAGAAGATTTTTCCTGCCTACATTTTTCTGCTATCGCATTATTCTAATCATTGTTAGAGATCTGATTTTATTTACTTGTTAAATTTTGCTTATTATAACGATTTTTGTTATCTAATTCTGTCAACTGTAATATCCGCAAAGACAAGATTTCTTTGGTCGCTTAAGTTTTAAATTTAATTTCACTGTTAAAAGTTATGTCATTTATTTAAATAAAAGGTTTATCTTTTATTAGAATCGTAATTGGGCGCTTCGGTTGGTGGAACATACGTTTTAAAGCATTCACGGGAGAACTTCTTTTACTTAAAAACCTGTAATTTCATTTTAAGGAGACAATTATCTAGAGAAAACATATTCAAGACAGCGTAATCGTGAATTTCAGAACCAATCATGGACACTTGTCCCTCACCACGCATTTTCCTTCGCTAAACATTTAAAGCCAGCATTTGGTGTTAACGAAAGCGCCGGGTTTTTATGCATTGCTTGAGATGCAGACTGCACGACTGCGCCTACCTGCCTGTTGCATTGCAAGCATGTTGCATACCTGCAGCAGCAGCAGCCTCTCTCGTAGGTATGGCGAAATCACACACACAGACACACACAGAAGAGGTGAATGACTCTCTCTCTCTCTCTCTCTCTCTCTCTCTCTCTCTCTCTCTCTCTCTCTCTCTCTCTCTCTCTCTCTCCGATTTCTCGGCGCTACTTGAATGAATAGGTGGTGGAAAAATCTGTGGTGATGAATGATGTGTTTGGGGAGAGGAAGAAGGAAGACTAAGAAAGGAGACATTTTTACTATTTACGGATTTTCTGAATGGAAAGGAATGATGATTGTAAGTGGTGCGTTGTTGGGTAACTTATCTAAGAAGTCTCAGCATCGAGTGATTGTATTTTTATAGTCTACTATATCTATATATATATATATATTATATATATATATATATATATATACATATATGTATATATATAGTAATGTATATATACAGTATGCCTCATTGATCGCTTATATGTTATATACAAGTTTAGACCTTTTGTGCAATTTATATATATATATCACACACTCATATATATGTATAGTATATATATAATTGTTTTTCTATCTTTCTATACATACATACACACACACATATATGTATGTGTGTGTATAGGAAGATAGACAGATATAGGAACGTATATATGTATGTGTGTATGTGATAATTTTTTCAAGTAAAATATATTTTATGAAGAGAGAAGTCTTGTAGAATACAAGTAAAACTGTACGGCTAGACTGATTGGAGGGGTGGAGTAACTGGTTGACGAAAATCCTAAGAAAATTTCGGTTAGTCTGTCAAGTAAACCATCGCTCATGAAATATATTTGCCGTGCATTTTTCATGTGATAAAAGGAATCGGTGTTGCAACGGAGTCCATCAGTGCTTGCAATATTTCATGCGATCTAGATCGTACATTGCATGAAACGGCGCTTCAGTGCAATGTCGTAATGCTGTACGTGTTATATTGATAATTGTATTTTCTTTTAAAACTATTTGAGGCTTCTTATACAATCTAGAAATTGCACAACGTAAAGCAGTCGGCTTTCTATATAACTGTTTTTGGTATTTTTTTAGTGGAACATTTCTTACAATACTGGATGACCGCCACTGAAAACATATCGCTCAGAAACTTTGCAACACACCGTAGGAGTTTGGTGTTATCATCAGTGCCTCTTATTAAAGCCACGGAAGCCAATACAGTACTGAGGAAATACTTCAGTACATTGGTACCGTATCTAAATTGCATTATGTGACTTGTTCATTTTACTTGGGTGTTCATTGTATATTCAACTGGCCTTCTGCCAGCACGGGCTCTTACCCTTGAAGAAATATTTCAGTACATTTGCACTGTATTTAAATTGCGTCATGCGATTTGTTCATTTTGCTTGGACGTTCATTGTACATATGCCAGCACGGGCTCTTGTTCCTGAAGAAATTTCAAAACATTTGCACCATATCTAAATTGCTTTATGTGATTTGTTCATGTTGCTCGGACGTTCAGCGTTCATAGAGCGGGCCTTATGCCAGCACGGGGTCTTGCTCTTGGAGGAGACCCCAACAATGTGCTTGTATAGTTTGACAGAACCATGGAGCATGTAGTCTCTATATGTTTCAAGATAAATTTCCTTCATGGTAAATTCAAGCACCTTTCTACGGAAATTGTCTAGGTTTTTCCCTACACCCGTATGGCAGATGTCTTCACGTCACGTGATGATAATTGGCTGTGAACTGTGGCTGTTGCATCACAGTCCTCTGCGTAGAGAAAGGCGTCTCGCTGCACCTTGGGGGAAGCACGCAACTGTGATTTCTTCTGTTTCAACCTTAATTTTTCCCTTTGAGGTCCGGTGGGAAGGGAAACTCGCGTGTCCTTTTCCTAACCCAGGCCTTGTACACTGGGGCAGCCGGTTTGGAGGGAAACCCTTGCGAACTTAAAAGCGAAAGGATTAACGGACCAACCTGTTGAAAAAGGGAGGATTATATTATTATTATTATTATTATTATTATTATTATTATTATTATTATTATTATTATTATTATTATTCAAAAGCTGAACCCTAGTCATATGGAACAAGCCCCTAGGGGCCATTGACTTGAAATTGAAGATTCCAAAGAATGTGGTGTTCATTAGGAAGAAGTAAGAGAAGGTAAAGGGAAATACAGAAAATAAATAAATATATAAAAATGTATTAAAATGCAATGTGAAGAGCATTAGGGTAGCAATGCATTGCATCTTCGCTTTGAATTATTAAAAAGAAATAAAAAGGGAAGGATATTCCATACCCTGGTATTATGGTGTATTATGTGAGATCCGTGTCTGTAATAGTCGACGTCTTAATTAAATCAGCTTCAAGCCGCTGACCTTTCTGATCTTTGACATGGTACTTGCTTCCATTAACGATGCCTTCTGCTTGAAGCTGCTTTCTGAGAGGGCAGTAAAATATCATGTATCTTTCCCAAAGGTGCTGGAAGTCCGCTCAGGTATGTAGTGCATGTTTAGATCCAATTTTTACGAGGGTTGATTTTATCCTTATGGGCCTAGCAACGACACACGGATTCAGTGCATTTTCAAAATCAGGATTGGTTGAAGATTATGTATATATAATATATATATATATATATGTATATATATATATATATATATATATATATATATATATATATATATATACATTTATTTATAATTTTATACATATATATATATACATTTATATGTATATATGTATATTACATATGTATACACATACATACATACACTCCCTCATGGTCTCTAAAAATGATGAAGTAATTCACGTAAGGTGTATTTCACGTGCGCGTAATCAGAGTCGTATTGAAATACCACACACACACACAAACCTGTATGACCAAAACCGTACGTGGGAGACATCTACACTGCGACAGACGATCCCCCCACAATGACGACTCAGCCAGCCAGCGGCCAGTTCTCGAGGAGAGCAAGGTGATGAGACCCTGTCATTAATGATAACGCAAGAACCTTCTTGAGAAGTTCGTTTCGAGTGCTTGAGGGTTTAGTTTCCACGACCACTGCGCGTATTTTTCACACTTGCTTTCGCTGAGGTGTATTGCGTCGGTATCAGGCCCGGATAAAAAAAAAAAAAGGTTCAAGGGTTATTGATACCTTCGTGCATACTGCTAATTTCCTGGTCTGTCAAATTGAGCGACGTTGGTTTTGGTCTGTGCTTGGACCGGTGATCTTATGAGTGCCAGATGTTGGCACTGAGGTTCAGGCGATCATTGAAGAACGTGCTGTAGACCTGAGAAAAGTCTCTCTCTCTCTCTCTCTCTCTCTCTCTCTCTCTCTCTCTCTCTCTCTCTCTCTCTCTCTCTCTCTCTCTCTCAGACATCACTTGAACTGTCATAACTCTTAACATTCGATGCTATTTCATTAAATATTTCTGTCTGTTCCTCTTTAAAACATCACAGGTTCTCTCTCTCTCTCTCTCTGAGAAGTCACTCGAGCTTTCATAAATCTTAACACTCAATACAATTTTATTAAATCCTTTCCTGTCTCTTTCTTTAATACTTCACGTGTAATCTCTCTCTCTCTCTCTCTCTCTCTCTCTCTCTCTCTCTCTCTCTCTCTCTCTCTCTCTCTCTCTCTCTCTTTAAATAATAATATACACATACATTCAAACTCCACAGTCATTACACTTTGTTAAAAACCTCCCTCTCCCTTTCTCTCTCTTTCCCTGGGAGACAATGGCATCTTTGTCGGAAAAGAATTCTTCTAAACTAAGGCGGGCAAGTCATAGGAAAGGGGTGGGTTGGGGCGGGGTCCGGGGGGGGGAGATAATTTCAGGTAATTCCGTCTAGTCATGAGGTGTTAATTTGGGGAACAATGCCTCCGGCCCACTGAACATCCAGGTATAGGCCCACGTTCAGTTGTTTTCGTTCGTGTCCTCAACTTTCGATTTCATATTTTCTTCCCAAGGTAACTTTCACTGTTGTCATAAGTTTAGCATATTTTTTTTTTTTTTTTTTTCACCTTTCTCAAATTTTTTTTTTTTTTCTTTTTTTTTTCTTCTTCTTCTTCTTCTTCTTCTTCTTCTTCTTCTTCTTCTTCTTCTTCTTCTTCTTCTTCTTCTTCTTCTTCTCAGTAGTACTTGCTAATCCTTTATGCAGCAGGTGAAATATTATTTAAGGATGAGATCGCTTGGTCTACATCAGTGGTTCTCGACCTAGGGGGGCGTCAGCAATTTCCAAGGGGGGTGCAAGCCCTAGGGGGGCGTCAGCAATTTCCAAGGGGAGCGCGAGCCCTAGGGAAAGATTAAAAATTCTCTTAGTATATTCGTCATTCTCTTAACAAGAGTCGCTAAGAAGCAGCGTCAAGTATCTCACTAATTCGTTCCCAAAAGAATAAAAACACCCCTTCTCTTTCTCTTTTTTTTATTTTCCTTTTAAATCTGAGAGGGAATTTTACTCATAGATGCAAGGGGGCGGGGTGGAGGGAAGGACCAACCCTTAGAGATGGGGGGGTGTGTGGTAATAAAAAGGTTAAGCACCACTGGTCGACATCAGCCATCTGAGTACTGATCTGCTTACCTTTGCCGATCACTAAGGGTCACCGAGCTAATACAGTATCATCATTCAGAAATTTCCTTCACTACGTTTTCAGTATTTCGCGGTTGAATGACCTGGACGGCCAAAGTTGCCTACATTAAACTAGTCAGAGAGAGAGAGAGAGAGAGAGAGAGAGAGAGAGGAGTTCATCGATCGATCTTTTTCCATGAGTTTTGAAAGTTGTTTTACATTATCTTATTCTTCATAACATTCTTTTAAAGAGAGAGATAGAGAGAGATAATCTGTCGATCTTTGTCCACGCGTTCTGAAAGTTGTTTTACGTTATTCCTTTTACGGTGTCATATTTTTCAAACCATTCTTTTAGAGAGAGAGAGAGAGAGAGAGAGAGAGAGAGGGATTAATCGGTCGGTCTTTGTCCACGTGTTCTGAAAGTTGTTTTACGTTACGTCTTTTAAGGTATCTTTTTTTTTTTTTTTAATACCGTTAGTTTTAAAGTAGTATTTTTTTGTTTGTGTCTTGGGAAAATACTCGGAAACTATGTCCTCATAAAAGCGACGTGAGTGATTGTAAAGTCCAGAAAATCAGTAATGTATTTTCTTTTACCTTTATGTCTTTCTTTAATAGGCTATCAGGTATTTTTCGTTATGAGTGCTACTTAAAAAAAAGTTCCACGGAACTGACTGCAATAAAAATATAAGATAAATCTGTTCTTGATAATAGTAGCTGATGATTTTTGCAATTTTCCTATTTGTTCACACGTTCTGTTCTACTATAATTGTCAATAATGCGTCACTCATTTATTTTATTGCTTCTTTGAGTGCTTCATTGACTCGACTGCTGTGTAAATAAAATACTCAAAAAAAATGTAACAACTGCTGTGAAAATAAAATACTCAAAAAAAAAAAAAAAAATGTAACACTCGAAGCCATTCGTCCATCTTAATGATTTTAAAAGAATACCATGAAACGGATTGTAGTGGAAAGTAGGTGAAACTTTAAAATAAAGCAAATATGCATTTTTTCAGTTTTTTTTTTTTTTTTTTTTTTTTTTTTTTTTTTTAATACGGGAGTAGGGATCCCTAGTTGGCGTAGTCTTGCTTCATCTAGACACATTGTGACAACATATGCCTACTATGGTATGTTACAAGATTCTAAGTATTGAATTTTGTGTCACTCTCGCTAGTCCTAAGCCGTAGGAGCCAACAGTGTGAGGGAATAAGTAATAATTACTTCAGATAAGACTGCAACACCAAACCATAAGATAATTTATGAGTATCGTATTGGAACTGAGTCGAGGAGGAGAGAGAGAGAGAGAGAGATTGTTATTCTTTTCTATCTCTAACTTATTCCTTTCATTTTGAAAGTGGAACTTGTATTTTTTTATATTTTTTGTATTTAAAATGTGCAAAATCATAAGCAACATGCCAGTAATGTCATCAGCATGCGAAGCAGTTATTTTCGAAAGGGTATCATGTCAACATTTTAAAAATGAAGAGAAAACGATACAATATATGTATATACATACATTTATATGCATAAATATACAAACACGCATATGTATGTATGTATGTATTTGTATATATATATATATATATATATATATATATATATATATATATATATATATATATATATATATATATATATATATATATATACACATAAACATATTTATATACGTATGTATTTGTATGTATGTGTGTGTGTGTTTGCGAACAGCATTATAGATAAATAAGACAAAAACCAAGGTACAAGGCTCTTCAAAGAACTGCTGTAACCTTTGTGAGTTTCAAAGGTCTTTTCAAAGGCTTAGTCATGTAAAACAATTAAACATTACAGAGCAACATTTGTATACCCGTTGACAGTGTATTATTACGACTGTAATTCTCACAAGCGAAATGCAAAAACAAACGTGTAAAAATCACGCCGAAGTTTCTTCGGTGCAGTCGAGTTTTCTGTACAGCGTATAATCAAGGCCACCGAAAATAGATCAAGCTTTCGGTGGTCTCGGTATAATGCTCTATGAGCCGCGGCCTATGACACTTAAACCACTGGCCGGTGGTGGCCTGTCCTATATCGTTGCCAGACACACGATTATGGCTAACTTTAACCGTAAATAAAATAAAAACTACTAAGGCTAGAGGGCTGTAATTTGGTATGTTTGATGATTGGAGGGTGGATGATCAACATACCAATTTGGAG